>NC_080554.1:3355000-3365000 GCF_028640845.1 Ahaetulla prasina
TAGAAGCGGACAAAAAAGTTGACAGTGGATGTTGCTGGCCAGCAAGGAACATATCCAGCTACTCAAAAGTGATCCCAAACTATAGGAGTGATATCTCTGCTCTGCCTTAAACATAGATAGCTCCGTGTCTGGTAAGCCAAGATGGTGGGTGGATGTGAACAAGGACTGGATAGGTTAGGGAGGTTGATGCGCTGTTGACAACACGAAAAATGCATGAACTGTAAAAGCTGAGTACGTAGAATAAGTATGTACTGCAGGAGTCAACAATGACCCACAAAGCCCAAAGCAATCCAGTAAACACACGCACACACGCATACACACACAGCTGTATATTCCAAGGGGTTGCAAAATAGAGCCAGTTTGGCCTAGTGGTGAAACTGGGAGTTCTAGTTCTGTCTTAGCAATGGAAGTCAGCCGGGTGGCTTTGGGCCGGTCACCAGGAGATGGTAAATGATAACCCCGCCTTAGGCACGAAAGCTGGCTAGGTGACTTTGGGCCAGTCACCAGGTGACTGGGAGTTCTAGTTCTGTCTTAGCAATGAAAGTCAGCCAGATGGCTTTGGGCCAATCACCAGGAGATGGTAAATTATAACCCCGCCTTAGGCACGAAAGCTGGCTAGGCGACTTTGGGCCAGTCACCAGGCGACTGGGAGTTCTAGTTCTGTCTTAGCAATGAAAGTCAGCCAGGTGGCTTTGGGCCGATCACCAGGAGATGGTAAATTATAACCCTGCCTTAGGCACGAAAGCTGGCTAGGTGACTTTGGGCCAGTCACCAGGCGACTGGGAGTTCTAGTTCCGTCTTAGCAATGAAAGTCAGCCGGGTGGCTTTGGGCCGATCACCAGGAGATGGTAAATTATAACCCCGCCTTAGGCACGAAAGCTGGCTAGGCGACTTTGGGCCAGTCACCAGGCGACTGGGAGTTCTAGTTCTGTCTTAGCAATGAAAGTCAGCCAGGTGGCTTTGGGCCGATCACCAGGAGATGGTAAATTATAACCCTGCCTTAGGCACAAAAGCTGGCTAGGCGACTTTGGGCCAGTCACCAGGCGACTGGGAGTTCTAGTTCTGTCTTAGCAATGAAAGTCAGCCAGGTGGCTTTGGGCCAATCACCAGGAGATGGTAAATTATAACCCCGCCTTAGGCACGAAAGCTGGCTAGGCGACTTTGGGCCAGTCACCAGGCGACTGGGAGTTCTAGTTCCGTCTTAGCAATGAAAGTCAGCCGGGTGGCTTTGGGCCAATCACCATGAGATGGTAAATGATAACCCCGCCTTAGGCACGAAAGCTGGCTAGGCGACTTTGGGCCAGTCACCAGGCGACTGGGAGTTCTAGTTCTGTCTTAGCAATGGAAGTCAGCCAGGTGGCCTTGGGCTAATCACCAGGCGATGGTGAGTTCTAGCCCTGCCTTACCCATGAAAGCCAGCTGAGTGAATTTGAGCCGGTCCCCCCCACCCTCTCTCTCAGCCCAACTCAACACTCTTGTGCGAAACAATAGGAGGAGGAAGGATATTGATGATGCTTGGCACCTCGTGTTATTTGCAAAAAAAATAATAAATGCGGGATACAAATAAATAAACAAACAAAGTCTAAACAAAGCCAGCTTAGAGCTCCCTCGCCCCCTTGACGTGCCTGAGACCCCGCTCCCCCCCCCAGCCGAAACAAAACATTTCGGAGAATGATCCTTTGGCCAAACTACTTATTTCTAAGAAAGGCAAGTCTGCCTCCCTATTCACACCCAGTTCCGTTTTTTTCCTCCGGTGCTCTAAGGTATACAAAGGGCCGAGCAAAGAAAACCAGAAACGGGACAGAGAAAAGACCAGCCTGGCGGGATTTTAAAGAGGGGGGGGAGACGTGGCGGAAGAAAGCCCAGAGCAAGTTTTCGCGTGAGGTGGGCCGCTATCCGGAGCGGTGACGTGCCTGCTTGAGCAGCTGATGGCAGAGGGGAGAAACAGAGGACCCCTACTCACCTAGCCATCTTCCTCCATCAATTCACAGAGACCACCTCGTTTCCTAGGCTGATCCACAAGGGAGGGAAACCCCGCAGGAACCGGGGAGGCCCGAATTCACATCCTCCCTGGTTTCTCCTCAAACGTTCGGAACCGCCCGAGCTCCAAAAACCAAACTAATCATATAGATTAAATAATCCACGAGGAGGAGGATAGGGCAGGGATTTGGCAGGCTGTCACGCAAAGTCCTTTCCCAAGTTTGCATCCCTAATTTTTTTTATTTTGCAAAAGAGAACAAAAACAAGAAACACAAAAAACCCAAACCCCACACCACAACACTTCCCCCGATCGAATCCTGATGTGTTGAAATGGAGCCGAAACCATGTAACAGACACAGCGAGGTCAAAAACAGACAAATATATATATATATATATATGTATGTATGTATGTGTTTGTTTTCTGAGGTTTTCGCGGGTTTTTGTATGTCGAAACGTCGCCAAGACACTTCCAATTTTATGCGGAAGAAAACCCAAATAACCAAAGACAGACAGACAGACAGACAGACAGACAGACAGACATATATATATATATAAAAGCCGGGCTTTTAATTCATTCCTGATTAGATGCGAAAGAAGGCTGGCGCTAGAACTCAGCGGCGCATAAACAGCCGGCCCAAGGACGGCCTGTAGCACCCGGTTTAATATATTTTAAAATATGCGAGGCTATTCCCAAGCCGAGGTTGCAAATTAAGCTTCTTTCTTTCAAATAATAATAATAACAGAAAAAGCAGAAGAGAGGAGAAGTATTGACAAGCTGGGATGATGGCTTGGCTTGGAAGTGGAGGGATAATCAAACTGATGTTTGTTTTTGTATCGGGCGACACAATCAAGGGACACTGGCAACACAACGGTTAGATCGTTGGCCATCAAGAATGAGCCGCACGAGAGGAAAGGGAGCACTTTTTGTGTACCCAGCGCACACAACCACGCAACAAGGCCAGCACAACGTTCGCACCTGATTTGCTACGGTGTTCTGCGACCCTGAGGTTACTCACAAACCCACGGGGCCTCCGAGACGCAAATAAGAACCAAGAGTTATACAATACAACCCCTTCAAAACGCCTTTGAACCTTTTGAGAAAAGGAAGCAACAATTGGGAAAGCGGCAAATATTTACATGGGGTTGGGTTTTTTTTTTTATTTTTCCTCCCCTCCTTCCTCATCAGGGGCACACAGAGAGAGAAAAAAGACCCCCGGGAGTCTATTGCTAAATTCGGACGGAATAATTTCTCTTTTTCTGGCGAGGATTGAGCGGAAAAAGACTCCGAAGACTCGGGATATTTCAAAAGCGCCGAATTTTGCTCCGTTCTTGAAACCTAGGCCCCCCCCCACCCTTACCGCCACCAAGCCAGGATTCAGAACCTACAGATGGACACCAAAATCTCTTTTAAAACCAGCTGCACAATATGTCACAGTCTATTTATTTTTAAACAGAGCGTTCCACCATCGGTTTTGTTTAAAACAGGCAAGCTTCCAGAACGCCTTGTCTCTTTCCGTTGTTTTATTTTACTGCCAAAAGCGCTCGGCTGCCAACAACTGGTATCAACCTTCCGTCGTATATACGGGCGTAGACAGAAAAAAAAACTTCCCGCACGCAATCTTGCGTTTCTCCTTTCTGCGGAATCGCCTGCAAAGATTTCCTTGGGTGAGTGGGTGGGTGGGTGGAGGGCAGTGACTTGCTCTCCCCTTCTCTGCAGAAGGGTTTGTTCTTGGGCAATACCTGAGGGTCTGGGAAACCGGCCCAGCTGGAGAAGAGTTGGAGAAGAAGGGTTTCAAGCTAGGCGCTGCAAGAGCAGAGTCGAGTTACGGGATCCGAACTGCCAGCAGGAGGTTAGGAATAAGTTGAGGATCACTATCTAGGGAAGATCCTGGCAAAAGGGTTTGATTCCGTCCGTCGGTTTGCTCGGGGCCAAGAAAACAGTCTGAGTGGAGAAGAGAAACAAGACTGGGCGGGGCGGGGAGCGCTTCCCGCTTCTACATCTGGACGCGAACAGCCACAAACTGCTTTAAACAAGAGAGCAAATGGTGAACGACAAGAATCGGGAAGGGGCCTCGGAGGTCTTCTAGTCCAACCCCCCCCCTGTTCAAGCAGGGAGACCCTATAATGTCATTCCAGACAAGTGGCTGTCGGGTCTCTTCTTCAAAATCTCCAGTGATGGAGATCTCCACAACAGGCAAAAGAAAAACTCAATTTTCCAGGAACAAAAACTTGATTATTATTATTTTTTTGGAAAAAAGCCTAGAAACAGACTGAAATTCCAGACACCTTTTTCCCTCCTCCTCCTCCTCCTCCCCCCCTCCCCCTCCCGAGAAGTTCATTAATTTTTACGACCCTTCCAAGGCAGTTCCCAGCTTCTAAAGCCTCACAAAGGCTACACAACTCTAGCGAGAGGCACTATGTATATTATTAGGACTTTCCAGTGAATTAAAGCCATTTAGGCTTTCAATTAGCGTTTTGTTTTGTTTTTTTTGTTGGCAGCTGTCATCTCAGAGGTCCTTAAAGGAGACAATGCCCGGCTTCAGCTCAAGCTGGTGCGTTTCAGAGGCACACCAAAAACTTGTGCAAAAAAGAAAGAAAGAAAGAAAAGAAACAGCGGCGGCCGAGCAGGAAGCTTAGCTAGATTTTGCAAAGAGCGTTCAAGCGTTCGTAAAACGAACGCTTTTCGGTCTCTTATAAATGACAGAATGAAGAACAGAGGAAACACCTTAGAAAAGAGGAATGCAAGCCAAGTTGCAAGAAGGCGCCACCGCCATCCAGCAACGGGCAAAGGAGAGCAATTTAGCAAGGAGTAGCCTAATCGTAAGAGTTCAGCCGCAATAACAGCCCAAACATATTGTTGTTGTTGTTGTTGTTACGGAATAAACTTTCTCTTCTCAACAGATGTTATTCGGAAAGCATCTGGCCCAATGCACCACTTCACAGAACAGGATAGCTCTCTTTCCTGCCCTGCTAAGCTTCCAGTATTTGGGTGGCGGGGAAAAATAATTCTAAAGGTACGGCTTAGAAACTTTTTTTTTTAAAAAAAAATGGTTATAAACAGAGTCAAGGGTGCAAATTAAAAATTCTGGAGATTCCAAATCAAGGGAACTTCCCCGCCTAACTCAAGAGCGGAGTTCTTGACACGGACAAAAATACTCCATTTACAAAAGGTTGTATTTTGGGACAGGTCCAGAGAATACGGGGCTCCGTAGAACTCCAAAGGATTCCCAAACTAAAGAGCAGGTTTTGCAACTCAAGGCGGCCCCGGTATCAGATCCACCTCTGTCTAAATGAATAAATCTAAAATTACACTTAGAGGTTCCAATTAGTTTAAAACACCCCCCCATCACCTCATATTTCCAACGGTTACACTCCCTGTCTTGCCTTTTTGTGCATGCGGTAAAATCTTGTTCTTCCTTGTTGGGGAGGGGAGCGGAGGTGATTGCATAGGATGCAAAAGACAGCAATGACCAGGTTCAACTGAGGAAGGAAGGAAGGAAGGAAGGAAGGAAGGAAGGAAGGAAGGAAGGAAGGAAGGAAGGAAGGAAGGAAGGAAGGAAGGACAAAAGGAGGGAGGGAGGGAAGGAAGGAAGGAAGGAAGGAAGGAAGGAAGGAAGGAGGGAAGGAAGGAAGGAGGGAAGGAAGGACGGAAAAAAGGAGGGAGGGAGGGAAGGAAGGAAATAAGGAAGGAAGGAAGGAAGGAAAAAAGGAGGGAGGGAGGGAGGGAAGGAAGGAAGGAAGGAAAAAAGGAGGGAGGGAGGGAAGGAAAGAAGGAAGGAAGGAAGGAGGAGGAGGGAAGGAAGGAAGGAAGGAAAAAGGAGGGAGGAGGAAGGAAAGAAGGAAGGAAGGAAAAAGGAGGAGGAGGAAGGAAGGAAGAAAGGAAGGAAGGAAGGAAGGAAAAAGGAGGGAGGAGGAGGGAAGGAAGGAAGGAAGGAAAAAGGAGGAGGGAGGAAGGAAGGAAGGAGGGAGGAAGGAAGGAGGGAGGGAGGGAAGGAAAGAAGGAAGGAAGGAAAAAAGGAGGGAGGGAGGGAATGAAGGAAGAAAGGAAGGAAGGAAGGAAGGAAGGAAGGAAAAAAGAGGGATGGAAGGAAGGAAGCAGAAAAGGAAGGAAGGAGAAAAAGAGGAAGGGAGGGAGGGAAGGAGAGAGGGAGGGAAGGAAGGAAAGAAAAAGGGAGATTTCTATCTGCTCATGCAGAAGGAAGGAGAGAAAAGAACAACTATAATCATGCAATACAAAGCATGCAAAAATAGAACTTTCTAACTAAAGGGCGCTTCACCCTTTTACGAGAGCCACCCATTCAAATAAACCTGTAAACATATCAATATTCCACAGAGGTGAGAGGTGGGCTTTCTTCCCCCACACACCCCACCCTCCCCTCAGGATATCCATACTCACATTCCCAAGTTTCTGCAATTGCTAAGGGAAAGTATTCTTCGCCAGAGAAAAACACGCCGCCCGTCTGGAACATTTCACGGGGGCTGGGGGGATGGAAATAGTGTCGAGAATGCAAGGGACGTCTTCATTCATGACCCCCCACCCACCACAAACAGGCTGTGTGGAGTTTTCCCTCAAGCCCCTTCTGGGAAGTTTCCCCCGGTCTCTCGGTTGGCATCGCCAGCTCCAGACCCTTCCTTTCTCCGCCGAGCCAAGTTTTAAACGGCTGGCAAAGGCGAATTCAGCGGGACGGGGGCCGAGTTAGAAAGAGATGTTCCCGGTGTAAAAAGACTCAGAGACCCCCGCACCCACCCACCCTAGCTTGCCAGAAAAAAAAATAGGAAGAAGCAAAAAACGAGACAAGGGAAGTCGGACAGAAAAAGGAGAGCGAGAGCAGGGTCCAAAACGCCTTTCGCGAACCCAAGACCTTGCTTCTTTTCCAGCAGGCTGTGAACGCAGCTCGCCAAAATCCATCTTGGAGCCTTCCGTCCCTGGTCCCCAAACGAGCCCAGGTCTTAATTCTCAGTAGCCAGAAAGAGGAACGGTCACCTAGCAGAGTCCAAGACAGCAGGAAAACCAGTATCCCCCCCCCCCAGCTCCGAAAATTGGAAGGTGGCATCCACACATTCAGCTTTGGGAGGATCAGCTGGCTTACTGTCAGGAAATAAATTGCCAGGGCAGAGTGGAATTAGGATACAGGGTAGATTTCTTTTAGCGCCGGCCGACAACACAATCGGGATTTTCACTGGCTGGGTTTCAGTTCCAGCCAGGATCCCTTTAGATCAATCTCCACCTTTTCTTTCCATTTACTCTTTCTTTCTCTCTTTCTCTCTCTCTCTCTCTCTCCCCAGCAAGCAGAACCACACCACAATGCTAACTCTAGGTAATACGAAGATGACCGAAAGCTCCGTTATCAGCACGTAATGCACCATATTAGAAAACAGTTTATCAACTTCTCCCGGGGTTTGATTTAAAAGAAAAAAAAACCCAACAACAACAGGAGGTAAACTCGCAGGAAAAAAATAATATAGCTTTGGCAAAAATCGACGCCGGCCCTGTATTTTTCTGCCCGCGTGGGTTTCTGCTTTTCCTTTTATTTTATTTTGCTTCTCCTCTTCACTTAAATTTCACACATGCATGAACGCACCGACATTAGTCACGCCAACCGAGACAACGTCCAAAAAACCTGGAGTTATTACACCCACCTAGGAAGTTCATAGAATTTTTTTTTTTTTTAAATACACAAACACAGAGGCCCTGCAGGGATACCAAGTGTTGCTAAGCTCGCCCCTTAGAAGGAGCAACTTATAACTGTTAAGAGCCCAACTCTCTGCAGTTGGAACGATGGAAATAACAGCTTTAAAACCAAGTTTACGGCAGACAGCTCCTGCTATTAAAGAACCTTTTTTTTTCAGCTCTTAAACTGGCCATCTTTATTTCTTGGGACCCCTACTTTATCAACCTTAAGACTTTCAGAAAAGAATGTCTGGGTTTTGGGGGGTTTTTTTCCCCCTCCATTCCAGTTTTGGGGGAGATCAAAACCGCCGGGTTAAAAGCTCCCCCAGATTCAAAAAAAAAAACCAAAAAACACCATAAAAAACCTGGGGGTGTTTGTGCAGCCCCTAAAAGCGTTTTGGAAACAACCAGGAGTTTTTCCCTAGGAAAAAAAAAAAACTGAAGCAGCAAGAGACAGGCAGAAGGCGCTTTTGCAGCCGAGATCTTCTCCTCGCCAAGCGAGCACAACAAATTAAAACACCAGAGGGGATCCAGCAAATTCCTAGCTCAGCCGCCCTCTGTAATTGTAATTAGCTCCCCTGTTACTTCTATCAAAAGGAGAGGAAGGCTAAAGGAAGATAGAGAGAGGGGTGGGGGGTGGGAGAAAAAGCCAGCTGAATCTATGGCGCTTTAAACAGAAACACAGGGAAGGAGGTGGGAGACACACAAATATACATGCGCTTTCATTTTTCACTGCATTTTGCAAAACAGGTTCGGAACAAAACCGAGTGAGCGAGCGGTGTTTGCAATCCCGAAAATTATGTTTGCAAGGATGTTTCGGGACCTGAAGATCACCAAGCGATGAGAACAGATCAAAGATGGCTGCGGCTCCAAGCACAGCTTTCTCCCAGAGCTGGCGGGGTGGGTGGTGTGGGGGGGGAGTCTGTGGCCCTGTTTATCCAGGAGGAAGGGGTAACTGGGTGGGGGGGGGAGGGAGAATGAGGGTATGAGAGAGCCTCCCCCCAGGACCTGGGGTTTTTGTTTTTGTTTTTGCTTTTGTTTTTTTTGTTTGTTTTTCTCCCCCTCCCCTCCCCCCCAAAAAAAGCCGGGGTTGCTGGTCTTCCTACCTGTTTTCTCTTTGATCTCACACAGGACACTGAACAAAGCCGGCTTCATTCTATGGCAATTGAGGGCGTGCTTTCTGCAAAAAAAAAAAAAAGAGGGGGGGGGAGAAAAAAAAAAGGAAAGGAAAATATAAACATCCAGGGAAAAAAAGGAAGGAAAGATGGATTAGCCCGAGAGCGGAGGGGTGAAGGGGGTCAACCCTTTTGCTTGTCCTAAGACTTTTTTTTTTGGTGGTGGTGGGGGTCTTTTTAAGTACAAGCCGGGGGGGGGGGAGGGCACCCTTTCTGCCTTTAAAAAGAGGCTCCCGTTGTGGAAGAAGGGAGAACTTCGAAGAGAAAGCTGAAAAGGAGAGACTTGAGGTAGCTTACAGAGGAGGCCGCTAGGAACGGCTACCTAAGACTTTTTTTTGGGGGGGGGGTGTCTCTCGACTCTCTCCCCCCCACCACACAATCCCAAGACACTCCTGAAAATATCTCCCAGCCCCTTTCTTGGGGAAAATAAATCACAAGGTTGCCAAGTCACTCTTCATCAGCGGGTCCTGATTTATGGGATGGGAAGGAACTTCTAGAGTTCAACTCCGGGGCTTCGGTTGGGTCTCTCGTATGAGACGGGACTGCCTTGTAAAAAAAAGGATTTCCAAATAAATAAATTAATTAAATGTCACTCTCTCCCCCCACCTACTCCTCTCTCTCTCTCTCTTCTCTCTCTTTCTCATGTTCCAGGGCAGGCCAATGTTTATTTAGAGCACCAAAAGAAAACTCAGTGAAAGGGAAGGAAAGAAATAAGAGAGCCGAGGCCGAACAGACTGGGGCAGGGTTTTGAGAAAAGCAAGAACCCCAGCCAGATGTGGCCTCCCTCCCACCCTCCCTCCCTGGCTCACAATTTTCTAAATTGTGAAAAGAAAAAAAACCTGCACACAAGTTTTGGGGAGGCCCAGAGAGAGGGAGGCAATTGCGCAGGCTAGGTTTCCCTCGCCTCGCCTCCCTCACCTCTTTGGAAGGACTGCGAGCAGCCATGCCTACTACACCTATAACTCCAGGCGCTCCCGTCCATAAACAAAATAATAATAATAATAAAAAACAAATTCTCAGACCGTTTGAACAGACAGGATCTCACCCCTGTTCCTTGGACAAACTTTTGAGCTTCAGTTTTTTTGTTTTTGTTGTTTCGTTTTGCTTGCTTGCTTGCTTTTTTGCTTGATATTTGGGGGCTAGGTTGCAATGTTTACTTTAGAGAGAGTCCACT
>NC_080554.1:3370000-3405000 GCF_028640845.1 Ahaetulla prasina
CTTGGAAACAAAGGAGGCGCGGGGAGGAGGGGGTCGCCCCCCAAAAGCGAGACACCCCCCTCCCTTACCCCAAAAAAAAAAAAAAAACGAGAAAAAGAAAAAAGCTTTTCAAATCCTGAAAAAGTTACGCCGACGAGCCTGGTCCAGGGTTTTCTCGTCTTCTTTTGGGAAAAACCAAGGAGTAACAGCAGCAGGAGCAGCCGGTATCTGAGCGGGCATCCCCGGCTCTTAAGATGGGCCACATTTACGAGCGGAGGGGAGTCGCCTTCTCCCCCAGAGAAGGGAGGAGAGAGGAGGGAAGAACAGGCGCCTTTCTTGGCCGGAGAGGAGGAGGAGGAGGAGCGACAAAAGCATCACCAGCGATCTCGGAGTCTCAGTCCCGGCGGGGTCAAAGGCTGGGAAAAGAGAAGCCGGAGGGGAGGAAAAAAAGTTTGAACTTGGGCAAGCCAACCCTCCCCACCCACCCCAAAAAAAAGGAAAAGAAAAGAAAAGCGGAGGAGAGAGAGAGAGAGAGAGAGAGAGAGAGAGAGAGAGAGAGAGAGAGAAAAGGAGGAAGAGGAAAAAGAGAGGGAAAGGGGGGGACAGGGGAAAGGAAAAAAAAGGAGGGGGGAAGGGAGAAAAATAATAATAATAATAATAATTGCAAGCTGCCCCTTAAAAAAAAAAAAGAAAAAAAAAGAAAAAAAAAGAGCAGCCGGCTGGAATTGATGGGACCGGCCGCTGTGTGTGTGTTTGTGTGTGTGTGTGCCTGCGTGCGTTTTGTGTTGTTTGATCGCCGTCCGGCTGAGCGATTGACAGGCTGCCAACGCCGTTCGCTACTCAGTCTGCCGACGTGTCGGCCGGCGAAGGAGGCGAGCGGCGGCCAAGCGGAGCCACCCGAGGGGATGGGGGAGGGCTGCAGTCCCGCCTCTTCCCGGAGCCCCGCCCCTTCTCTGGCCCGCGCCACGCCCCCTCCCCACCTCGGAAGTTCGGAAAGCGAGGTCTGAGCGCAGCCAATGGGTCCCAATGCTGCCCCACCGACCCAGTTTAGGGGTCCCCCGGCAGGTGGGGCTGCTTTTGCCCCGGCTCCCCTTAAGTAATAATGAAAGCTCGCCCGGTTGAGAAAGCTGCCCTTCCTCCACATCCCCCCCCACGGCCACAGGTGGCTCAGCGCCCCCCCCCAACGCGCACACACCTGGCCCACCTAAGCCCCGCCCCTTACCTGTCCCCCCAACCAGGAACTCCGCCCCGCCTCCCAGGCGGAGCCGCCAAGCTGCCACATCGCTCCTCCCGCCACTTGGCTTATATGGCCCTCGCTTCCGCGAGCCGGCCTCTTTTATACCGGGCCACGCCCCGGCACGCCCCCGCAGGCCACGCCCACCCGCCTGCCCTTCCCAACCTGTAAGGACGCCCTTTTCGGAGCGGGCCACGCCCTCCGCTGGCTCCGCCCCCACCTCCCTCTCTCTTTCTCCCCCCCTCCTCTTCCCGGCCACGCCTCCGCCGTCTGCTTTGTGCGTGTCTCCTCCCACTCGGCCGCGCGCGCCAACCTTTTTGCCCCGCCCTCCCGAGGGCGTGGTTTGGTGCCCCGGCTTGGCTCTTTTTTTTTTTTTGCGGGAGGCTGTTTTGTTGCCAAGGGAGCGAGGGGGAGGAGCCGTGGTGGGTCACGTGGCCAAAAGGGAGGGAAGGCCGGGCTCGCCCTCCCCGCCACAAAGCCCTGAGGCGATTTATGCCCGACGGACATTTTTTTGTTCCGACCGTAACGGCTCGCTACAGAGGCAAACAAAAAAAAAACAAGCCTGTCCGTGGTTCCCCCTCAGAGGAAATCGGCGGCCAGCCAATCAGCGCTCTCCGAGGGAGGGCACGGAGCCGCTCCCCGCCAATCCGAGACGGCCTGGGCTGGAAGGGGGCGGAGCCTCAGTGGACGTTCGCCCGGCCCCGCCCCAACTCCGCCGCGCGGCTTGCCATTGGCGCGTTCGAACGGGCACGTGACGCGGGGAGGCGGAAGGCCGCGCGGAGCGGTTGCTATAGCGACGGCCGGTGTCCAAGACGCAGCCGGGATCCTCGGGCATCCTTACACGCGTCCGACCTGGCTGCGTCCCCACGACCTCCGTGCGCCCCAACGGCCGCGCAGCCGCCATCCGGAGGGCAGCCTGGCTGTTCTGCAGCCTCTCCGCCGCCCTCTCTCCAGCTGCCCGTCTCGGCCTGCAACCCAGCCGCCTTGCCCACCCGCCGGGCCCCGCTTGGCTTCGTCGGGGAGGCTCCCCCATCGCTGCCAGGGAGGAGGCCCCTTCCACACGACCCGGCTTCCCTGGTGGCAGGGCGTGAGAATTCCAAACCCAGGATTTTGAGGACGCCCCCTCGACGTTCAGGAGGACCACTCAACCCATCATCCCCTGCCTGGCACCCATGCCCAAGGACTGCAAAGCCCATGCAAGACGCCCCGCTTGCTGACTGCTGCTCTGAAGAAGCGCTCTGATTTTGGGGTTCAAACACCTCCCACCCCTCAAAAGAAAACCCAAAAAACCCCAACCCACCAAGCAAATAGTCTCTTGGAAATGAACTCTGATCTTAAAAAACACTTCACCAAATCTGATCGGTTTAAAACTTTCCAGGATTCCCGCCTGCATCTCTCATCCATCGAATGTCCTCGATGTTCAGGAGGACCACCCAACCCATCATCCCCTGCCTGGCACTCATGCCCAAGGACTGCAAAGCCCGTGCAAGACGCCCCGCTTGCTGACTGCTGCTCTGAAGAAGCGCTCTAATTTTGGGGTTCAAACACCCACCCACCCCAAAAAAAAAACCCCAAAAACCCCAACCCACCAAGCAAATAGTCTCTTGGAAATGAACTCTGATCTTAAAAAACGCTTCACCAAATCTGATAGATTTAAAACTTTCCAGGATTCCCGCCTGCATCTCTCATCCATCGAACGGCCTCGACGTTCAGGAGGACCACCCAACCCATCATCCCCTGCCTGGCACTCATGCCCAAGGACTGCAAAGCCCGTGCAAGACGCCCCGCTTGCTGACTGCTGCTCTGAAGAAGCGCTCTGATTTGGGGGTTCAAACACCCACCCACCCCCCAAAAAAAAAAAACCAAAAAACCCCAACCCACCAAGCAAATAGTCTCTTGGAAATGAACTCTGATCTTAAAAAACGCTTCACCAAATCTGATCGATTTAAAACTTTCCAGGATTCCCGCCTGCATCTCTCATCCATCGAACGGCCTCGACGTTCAGGAGGACCACCCAACCCATCATCCCCTGCCTGGCACCCATGCCCAAGGACTGCAAAGCCCATGCAAGATGCCCCCGCTTGCTGACTCTTGCTCTGAAGAAGCGCTCTGATTTGGGGTTCAAACCACCCATCCACCCACCTCCAAAAAAAACCCCAAAAAACCACCTCACCAGCCAAATAGTCTCTTGGAAATTGAACTCTGATTTTAAAATGCTTCACCAAATCTCCTGTTCGATTTAAAACTTTCCAGGATTCCTGCCTGCATCTCTCATCCATCAGAGGGAGTCCTTGGAGATGGATACTCGGAGTGGGGGTGGGGGCAATTCCCTTCTGGCCCTAGACCCGTTTTTTTGTAACATCGTGATTGGCATTTGAAGAAAAAAATAACCAACCACACACACACAAGGCAATTTCGGAGCTGCCAAGTTTGCCATCCAACTTGCCCCCATCCTTGGCATCCTCCTTCCTTCATGTGCAATTGTGTATTTAAAAAAAAAAATCCTGCTTCTGCCAGAGAAAATTTATATTCTGGCGGACTCTTTTTAACAACGTGGCATGTTGGACTGTAGTTATTTATGTATATATATATATATATTTATATATTATCAACATTCTGTTTACCATTATTTATTAATGCCATATTTAAAAATATTACAGCTGGAAATTTATTCCAATGCGCATTAGTAAATTATGCTTGTAATTCCTAATGCATTTTTAATTATGAATTTATTCCTGCCTCCTTTTATTTATGGTTCCAAATGCTCCCCGTTGCAGGGCTGCATATATAATTGGAGACACTCTTAATTAAGTATTCTTGGACATTACATGTTACAAAATATTAAGGAGGAGGGGGGGTTTGTTTCAAACAGAATTATAGGGAGCAACCATTCTTTCATTACCTCTCTGTCTTCATTCATCAGCTGGCCAAGAAGAAGCAGCGACACATAACATAAACTTTTCCTTTCCTAGAACAGCTTTTCCCAAACGGGTGTCAGCAAGATGCAGTTTAAAAGTTGGGAATTCTGGGAATCGCAGTTCTGTCACATATAGAATAGAATAGAATAGAATAGAATAGAATAGAATAGAATTTTTTATTGGCCAAGTGTGATTGGACACACAAGGAATTTGTCTTGGTGCATAGGCTCTCAGTGTACATAAAAGAAGATACCTTCATCAAGGTACAACATTTACAACACAAATGATGGTCAATATATCAATATAAATCGTAAGGTTACAAGCAACAAAGTTACAGTCATACAGTCATAAGTGGAAGGAGATGGGTGATGATGGGAACGATGAGAAGATTAATAGTAGCGCAGATTTAGCAAATAGTTTGACAGTGTTGAGGGAATTATTTGTTTAGCAGAATGATGGCCTTTGGGAAAAAACTCTTCTTGTGTCTAGTTGTTCTGGTGTGCAGTGCTCTATAGCATCGTTTTGAGGGTAGGAGTTGAAACAGTTTATGTCCAGGATGCGAGGGATCTGTAAATATTTTCACGGCCCTCTTCTTGACTCGTGCAGTATACAGGTCCTCAATGGAAGGCAGGTTGGTAGCCATTATTTTTTTTGCAGTTCTAATGATCCTCTGACGTCTGTGTCTGTCTTGTTGAGTTGCAGAACCAAACCAGACAGTTATGGAGGTGCAAATGACAGACTCAATAATTCCTCTGTAGAACTGGATCAGCAGCTCCGTGGGCAGTTTGAGCTTACTGAGTTGGCGCAGAAAGAACATTCTTTGTTGTCCTTTTTTGATGATGATGATAGAGCTCACCAAGGTGGTAGAAAGGAGCTATAGGTTTCTGCACAAATGTACCATTGGTTTTAAAAAAAGAAAGAAAGAATAAACAGGTTGCAGATCCTAGAGAATACCTTTGTAACAGAGGCAAAGTCTTCGGAACTTGATGGAGGGCAGAGTCTATTACAGGTAGTCCCCAATTTACAGCCACAATTTCTGCTGCTGAGCAAGACAGTGGTTAAGGGAGTTTTGCTCACTTTAGAATAGAATAGAATAGAATAGAAGTAGATAGAGTAGAATAAGAGTAGAGTAGAATAGAATAGAATAGAATAGAATAGAATAGAATAGAATAGAATAGAATTTTTTATTGGCCAAATGTGATTGGACACACAAGGAATTTGTCTTTGGTGCATATGCTCTCAGTGTACATAAAAGAAAAGATACGTTCATCAAGAATCATAGAATAGAATGGAATAGAATAGAATAGAATAGAATAGAATAATTTTATTGACCAAGTGTGATTGGACACACAAGGAATTTGTCTTTGGTGCATATGCTCTCAGTATACATAAAAGAAAAGATACCTTCATCAAGAATCATAAGGTACAACACTTAATGATAGTCATAGTGTACAAATAAGCAATCAGGAAACAATATCAATATAAATCATAAGGATTTGAGGGGGGGGACAGAGATTAAAGCACGTTGACGTCCGTCCCCTCAACCAAAATAAATTTTATTCATGGAGGCATCCTGGGTGGGTAACTATTTGCTATTTATATTGTTCTGTTTGTTTCCTAGCATGATTTGATTGCTTATTAGTAACCTCTGACTATCACTAAGTGTTGCATTCTTTTTCTTTTTTTTAAATTTGAATTTATATCCCGCCCTTCTCCGAAGACTCAGGGCGGCTTACATTGTGTAAGGCAATAGTCTCATCCTATTTGTATATTTATTTGTATATTTATTCGTATCTTGATGAATGTACGTTTTCTTTTTTCTCTTTTTTTCCTTTCATGCACAATGAGAGCCTATGCACCAAAGACCCAATTCCTTGTGTGTCCAATCACACTTGGCCAATAAAGAATTCTAATCTATTCTATATATATTTTTTTTTAAATCAAGAAAGTCAATCCCTGCAAGAAAAAAAGAAAAACCCGCATAGCAAAATAGATTCCTCTCCCTGCGGTGCTGTCTTCTTGCAGAACGCTCACACACGCGTTTGAATCCGAAAAAAACGGATAGAGCACTAGGACCCAGCGGACGTCTCCTGCCACCGCCACCGCCGCCACCACTCCTACGCACTACGGCGCCTTTATGGCCGCCCCTCTGTTTTCCCCCCCGCCCTCCGCGAAGCGCATGCGCACGCATCCCGGCCGGCGGCCTCTTGTTTAGACCTCCCCTCCGTCCCGGCTTCCGGCCGCTTCCGAATGGCGGCACTAGTACTTCCGGGTCGGCGCGTCCGTGGCTTGAACCTGGCAGCGTTGCCCGCCCGTTGACTCCGCGAAGCGATCCTCTCCCCCACCCACGCCCGCGATTTATACCCCTCCCCCGCACACACGCCCCCGCGGCCTGGGGGGAGGGGAGGGGAGGACGGTCGCCCGCCCGCCCGCCCGGCCCGTAAGTCCACTGCGGGCCTCGCCTCCTCCTCCTCCTCCTTCTCCTCTTTTCCTGGACTCCAGGTCCCATGGTGCGTGGCCGTCGGCCCAGAGGAAAGAGGGAGGAGCCCTCGACGGGGCCCGGGGAAGCCCTGGGGCGGATGGGGAGGGGGGGGGTGAGAGACGTGGGGAGGGGCTGGGTGGGGGGAGGGGTGCAGAGGGCCCCTATTCCCCCACCTGTCAGAGGGTCTCCAGCCCCCATTGGTCGTCCTGCTCCTCGGGGCGGGGCTTGCTGTAGCTCCTCCTTCCCACCCATCCCAAGCATGGGAGGGTCTTCTCTTCCACCCCCAAAAAATCTCCTCCCCTCCCATTCTGACCCAAGAGGCAGCTGATTTCAAACCCCCTCCACTCCCCACCCCTCCCAGGCCTTTTGACAACCTGCGGACTTCAACTCCCAGAATCCCTGCTCCCTCCTGGCCGCTTGCAGGAATTCTGGGAGTTGTAGTCCCACAGGTTGTCAAAGGTGGAAGCCCCTCCCCGCCTTCGGCCAGCCTGGGACTCTCCCTTTGGTTTTGCAGGGGTGGGATGGGAGGGAGAGGCCTATATTTGGGGTTCCAGGGGCTTTGACTCCCCAAACTTGACCCTTTCCAAAAAAAAACAAAAAACCCCAAGCCTGCCCTTTGACCCCGAGGGGCTCTGCCACTGCTGATTGGGCGGAGCGCTTATTGTCTTTCTTGTTTCTTCGGATTCAAACATATATATATTTGTGTGTGTGTGTGTTCTGCAAGAAGACATTTAGCACCTCTTTTTCCGCCTCCCCAGAAAATGGGTTCCCTTTTCTTCTCCTGTTCCGTTATTGTTGATGTTGATGTTGACTTTCCTAGGCTGCTGCGATGCAAAATAAGCGAGAGGGGTGGGAGGAGCCAATATGCTAATGAGTTGTTGTTGTTGTTGTTGTTGTTTTTACATTTATATCCCGCCCTTCTCCAAAGACTCAGGGCGGCTTACACTATGTCAAGCAATAGTCTTCATCCATTTGTATATTATATACAAAGTCAACTTATTGCCCCCCCCAACAATCTGGGTACTCATTTTACCTACCTTATAAAGGATGGAAGGCTGAGTCAACCTTGGACCTGGTGGGACTTGAACCTGCAGTAATTGCAGGCAGCTGTGTTTTACTAACAGGCTTCTTACAGCCTGAGCCACAGCCTGAGCCCTTGTTGTCGTTGTTGTTGTGTATTTGGAATACCAGAAATGTCAACTGCTAAAAAACCCCGTTTTGCTGCCTCCCGAACTTTTTCCGTAAGGCGAGAGCCAAGAATGATTTTTTCCTAGGGTTGGAGATCTGCATGCAACAAAACCTATCCAAACTTAAAAGAGTCAGGGGCGTCTCTTTTTTAGAAAAATAATAATAATAATAATCAAATGCTCCCCTTCCCTAAATTGGAGTCTGGTTGGTTTCAAGTCCCGTTCACTTCGGGGATGAGAATTGTGGCAGAAAATTTATTACTTCCTGCCACAAGACGTGTCTCCTATTGATGTAATATTGACGGGAAGTATGGGAAACGCTTAGTGAAAACCTGCTTTTCTCAAAATGCTTTCTTGTTTTTCCTTATTTGGAAAAGAGGATATTGATCTGATTCCGCCTTCCGCAATTTGGGACCCTCCAGCTAATTCCCCACTTTGAAATATAGAATAACCAAATTGGAAGGGACCTTGGAGGTCTTCTAGTCCAACCCTCTGCTCAGGCAGGAAGCCTTATACCATTTCAGACAAATGGTTATCCAACCTCTTCTTAAAAACTTCCAGTGTTGGAGCACCTACAACTTCTGGAGGCAAGGAGTTCCACTGATGAATTGTTCTCACTTTCAGGAAATTTCTCCTTAGTTCTAAGTTGCTTCTCTCCTTGATTAGTTTCCACCCGTTGCTTCTTGTCCTGCCCTCAGGTGCTTTGGAGAAGAGCTTGACTCCCTCTTCTTTGGGGCAGCCCCTGAGATATTGGAACACCGCTATCATGTCATCAGTGGTCCTTCTTTTCATTAAACTAGACATTTCCATATATTGGGGGTAGCAGCATGAGTTACATCTTACCATGTTATATGAACTAGCCCAACACTGTCATTTTTCAACACGTAGGAGCAGGCCTTCCCTGTTTTGGCCCCGGCCTCTGGAATGACATTCCGTCAAATATTCATGCAGTTTCCATCCTAATGATGTTCATAAAATCTATCTTTTAAAAAAAATTCATTGTACTCTTAGGCTTTGCTGTTGGTTGATTGCAGAGTTCTCTGTGTTTTGGGGTTTGGTATTTTTTTATTGGTTGTGAGTCATCTTTTAGTTGGCTGCGACCTTTTTTTTTCTTTCTTTCTTTCTGTCCGTGTTGTTTTTCTGTTATTAATTGCAATCCGCCCAGGATTCTTAAGGAGTCGGACGGCCTGGAAATTGAGTTTAATGTATTTTTTTTTTTAAAAAAAGAAAGGTTTAGGATTCCAGCTAATTCAAATTTCTTCTCAGTCCACCTATCACCATTAAATGATTTAACGATGTCTCCGTGGGTTTTGATATCAACTTTTATAGCTTTGGTATTTCTAGAGTTTGAATAGCAGAAGTTGGTTCTCCCTGTGGTTGCCCTGCAATGCTGAAATGTTCTTACACTGAGTTTTCACCTTGCACTCTGATTGTGATTGCTCTAGGCGTTGTGCTCTACGCGTTGTGTGAGTTTACCTGACAGTACCTTCTTGTTATCCTTGATCCATCTTTAAACCTGTCCGGATTTCTGTTGTTTTGGAATAGGGTTGGAGCAATGGTGAAATCTGAACCGGTTTACTACCGGTTAGGTGGCTGCGCGTGTGCTCTGTGCGCCAAACCCATGCTGCGCATGCGAGGTGCGCGCACGCCAAAAGGAGGCATGGAAAGGAAGGTAAGCAGAACAGCGTGGGGGTGGGCGGGTTGATCAGCTGTGGCACGCGATCATCAGAGCCTTTTTACTTTTTTTAAAGCATTTTTTTAACTACCTACCTTTTTTAAGGTAGTAAAAAATGCTTTTAAAAGTTTAAAAAAAGGCTCTGACGATCGCACGGCTCAGCTGTGATCATCAGAGCCTTTTTTTAACCTTTTAAAAGCATTTTTTTTACGACCTCTTCCTACCATTCTTGCAGAAAAAGCGAGTGAGCTGGAAAGAAGCGGGCAAGCGGGCGGGCATGGACCAGGGAGGGGTGGGGCAGGGATTTTTGCTACCGGTTCTCCGAACCATCTGCCGCCATCGCTACCGGATCAGCCGATCCGGTCCGAACCGGTAGCATTTCACCCCTGGGTTGGAGGGCTGTAGAACGGGGGGATCTCCAGACAAGATTGGCAGGCTGAGGAATTCTGGGAGATGAAGTCCACGAGTCTTAAAAGTCGCCACGGCTGGAGACCCCTGCCGTAGAAGATGCTAGAAGCCTCTGGTAGTGAAATGGCCAAAACAACCGCCAAATAAAACCATTGCTGCGAATGCAAATAGCGTTTGCCGCGAATCAACATTTCTGGGGAGTAGGAACAAATTGGCATGATGTCACGCGGTCGACACGTTGCTGCTAGCCTCGTTGGGTATTGTGGCGTAACCTTTGTTTTTCTCGCTTGTGTGTGGTTCCGCGGCCGTTCCGTGGTTGCTGAGAAACCGTGGTCAGAGGTGGGACTGTAAGCGAATAATTTCAAACCTGGTTTCCTTTTTTTTTTTCCGCCCACTTGCGTCTTCCGGTCTTGAACTCTAAGGGGAAGATGAAGTTTGCCTGCTCTGAGTAGGACGGAAAGATGAGTGGGCTCTGTTTGGCTACTTGAACTCTTCCGCACGTCTTTCAGCTGGAATCTGAGGTTCTTCCATGGTTTTGTTGTTTTTTTTTTTCAGTTCCGCAGATGAGCAGCAATTGATCAGTCCAGCAGTTGTCGCAATTTTCCTCGCCCGATTATTTAAGTTTCTCGGCTGTCGATAAGGGGAATTGGTCGTTTATGGTAAGGGTGCAAGATGTCTTTCACTAAAATCAGAGGAAGACCAGAGGAAGGGGGGGGGGAATTCCACCAAAAGTTAATCTCTTTCCATCAGTAATTATGTGAATTTTCCAATGCAAATTAGCCTGATTTTCAATTTAGTATAACAGCGATCCGTGCGCCTTTGATGTATAGCCAGGCTGGCCAAATGACCACTGAAAATGTCTTTGAACAACACTGTCTGCCCTGGCAGAGAAACCTCGGTCTGGAGTCGGACACGACTGGACAGGGAAACCTTAACAGACCAAGTCAATGGACCCAGCTACTGTATTCCCTAATTCCTACTTAATTCCTAGTTCCTAATTTAGCTCATGGGCTGTACGAAATTATAATGTGCTTATGTTGTAGTTGTTTTTGTTAGTTGCGAAGTCGCGTCCGACCCATCGCAACCCCATGGACAACGTTCCTCCAGGCCTTCCTGTCCTCTACCATCCTCTGGAGTCCATTTAAGCTCATGCCGACTGCTTCAGTGACTCCATCCAGCCACCTCCTTCTCTGCCGTCCCCTTCTTCTTTTGCCCTCCATCGTTCCCAGCATTAGGCTCTTCTCCAGGGAGTCCGTCCTTCTCATTAGGTGGCCAAAGGATTTGAGTTTCCTCTTCAGGATCTGGCCTTCTAAAGAGCAGTCAGGGTTGACTTCCTCCAGGACTGACCGGTTGGATCGCCTTGCAGTCCAAGGGACTCGCAGGAGTCTTCTCCAGCACCAGAGTTCAAAGGCCTCCATTCTTTAGCGCTCAGCCTTCCTTGTGGTCCAACTTTCACAGCCATTCATTGCAACTGGGAAAACCATAGCTTTGACTATACGCACTTTTGTTGGCAGGGTGATGTCTCTGTTTTTTAGTACGCTGTCTAGATTGGCCATGGCTTTCCTCCCCAGGAGCAAGCCTCTCTTAATTTCTTGGCTGCGGTTCCCATCTGCGGTGATCTTGGAGCCCAGGAAAATAAAACCTGTCACTACCTCCATTTCTTCCCCATATACCTGCCAGGAATTGAGAGGGCCGGATGCCCTGATCTTAGTTTTCGTAATGTTGAGTTTCAAGCCAACTTTTGCACTCTCCTCCTTCACCCGCATCAAGAGCCTCTTTAGTTCCTCTTCGCTTTCTGCCATTAGAGATGTGCTTATGTAGGTGGCTTATTGAATCAGCTGCAATTGGGTGGATAACACAATATGAATAAGCCACCAATAGTCGTTTACAAACCACTGTGGCTGAGACACTAAGCCAAATACAAACAAGTCAGATCGGGGTTAGCTCAATTTGTGAAACCAGCTACTACCGGTAGGTTAAACCAGGCAGGATATCTAGCGCCCGCCTAGTTTTTCACACCTATGACAGTTGCATGATAGTCATGGTGACATGATCAAAATTCAGATGTTCAGCGACTGGCTCATATTTATGATGGTGGCGCTGTCCCGGGAGGGGAGGGGAGGGTGTCACACGATCCGCTTTTGCGACCGTCCGAGGAGCAAAAAATCAAAGGGGAAGCCAGAGTCACTTTAACCACCGTTGCTACTAGCTTAGCAAATGTAGCGATTCACTTAACAACCGCAGGAAGAGAGGCCGTCGTAAAACGGGGCAAAGCCCGTCTTGCTTCTCAACAGGAATTTCGGGTCCAACTCAGGACCCAGAGGACCCAGATTGTTGGGGGGGGGCAATAAGTCGACTTTGTATATAAATATACAAATAGGATGAAACTATTGCCTTACACAATGTAAGCCGCCCTGAGTCTTCGGAGAAGGGTGGGATATAAATGTAAATTAAAAAAACCAAAAAACTCCCAATTTTGTGGTCGTAGGTCAAGGGCCAGCTGTAGTTTGTAAGTCGCGGTGGATAGTTTAATTCTGCTAAACTGTCAGACCGTTAATGGTGGTAGTAGTTGTTTTTCTTTCTTTTTTTTTTTTTAAGACATGGCGGTTAAATGTGGTGGCGTGGCATAACATGCGAAATCCGGTGGGTGTTAAAACCATAACAGTTCCAAAAAAGGAAGAGTGAAAGACATCAAACGCAGCCGAATCAAAAACAAGAGGCTGCATTTTTTTAAAAAACAACAACAACAACAACCCCCAAAACAACAACGACGACGACAACAATTCTCCCATCTTGTTTTCCGAGCAATATTGAAATGAAAAATGGCACCGTTTTGTCATCTGTTCCAATCCGTGTTCCACTCTTCTCGCGAGTGACAGCTGAAAAGGCCCACAGGTGCCATATAAAGAGGTTGACCACGTTGTCATATTTCATTCAGGCGTCCCTCTGCAAAGGCATAATTACCTAATTAGGTTGTTAATTAGGAGATTAGCATTTCGCTCTATTGATAGAATGCTCTTTGCAGGCAGGAGTCGAGAAAACAGATTTGTTGGTCTAATTTATAAGTGCGGTGGTTTCTTCCCTTCCTCTCCCCACCCCCTCTGCCCCCCAACCACCCATGCTTATTTGATTAAAATATTCAGGGAGAATAATTCTGCGTTCTGGGAGGAGGGAGCCTTTTTTTTCTTTTCTTGAGCCCCCCCCAACCCGCCATTTAGACATTTCAGCCATGGCTAAGCTGGTTGCCGTTCTCCAGTTGTCCACCTGGAAGACACCCAGGTTGGAGAAGATGGATAGAGCCGATTTGCGAAGATTTCTTTCATAAAAGATCTCTCCTTCTCCTTCTACTCTTTCTCCTTCTTCCGCTCCCCCACCCTCGTCCTCCTCCTCCTCTTCTTTTTCTTCTTTTTTTATTTCCTCCTCCTTTCTCCTCCTCCTCCTTCCTCTTCCTCCTCCTCCTTCTTCTTTTTCTTCTTTTTCTTTCCTCCGTCTCCTCCTCCTCCTCCTCCTTCTTTCTTCTTTCTCCTCCTCTTCTTTTTCCTCCTCCTCCTTCTCCTCCTTCTTCCCTTTCTCCTCCCTCACCCTCCTCCTCCTCCTCCTCCTTCTCCTCGTCGTCTTCTTCCCTCTTCCTCGTCGTCTTCTTCCCTCTTCCTCCTCCTCCTTCCTTTTCCTTCTCTCCTTTCTTCTCCCTCTCCCTCCTCTTCCTTCTCCTCCTCTTCTTCTTTCCTCCTCCTCCTGCTCTTCCTCTTCTTCCTCCTCCTGCTCCTCCTGATGTGTCCACATCCAAGCACCCCTGCTTAATTTGCCAATCTATTTTTCCCAGTATTGATGTTTTTCAATTACCCCTGAAAGGAGCCACTTCCCCCTCCCGCCCTTCGTCTCTCTTCTTGCGTCAAGTACTGGGAATTGACACAAGGCAAAAGAGCCTTCTGTCAATAGCCGAGAAAAACATCTTTTGCTTGAAAGAGCCGGATTGAGGAACAATTGCAGTCCTGCCAGGAACAGGAGACGTTGTTGTTTTTTAAACTATCCTCCACTCTAGAGACTTCAGAAAGCTGCAGCTGACAAACTGTTGATGTGTTCTTGCAAAAAAACCGGTGATATTTCCCCACTCTTCGTTGCATCCCTCTAAAGCGGTATCTGTAGGAGAGGGGGTGGGGAAATATCTCTTTTTTCCCCCCCTTTAAGATGCACCGAGACTCCATTCTTTATTAATGATTTGGGAGACCCAGCTCACTTACGGTAATCATTTTTCGCTGGCTTCTGAACCCAAGGAACAGGGGCTGCAATTTTGAGAGAACGTAAAGAAAATAGAGATTGTTTTTCGCATTCCCATTTACTGCGGGTAATCGGGAAACTTCCCCTCTTGTGTCCTCCTGCCATCCCTCGCATAATACGAGACAGCTCGGTGACGAGAGAGATTGCTTAGGAATGAATTCGGTTCCTAGGAACTTCCTTTGGCTTTTCAAACGCGAGTAAAATTTCGCAGTTCCCGCTCGCTCTTCTGCTCTGGGTTTTGCCCGCCGCATCTGCAGCCAGAGGTAGCATGCATCCCGGCACGGGTTAGCCACAATCGAGCCCCAAAATTCCCGTCGCTGAGCGAGACATTTCATAAGTGAGCTTTGTCCCACTCGGCAACTGCTGTTAAGCGAATCGCCGCGTTTCTTAAGCTAGCCCCACGGCGGCGAAGCGAATCTGGTTTCCCCACTATGCCTAACAAAAATATTTCTGGCTTTTAAATCTATACGTTGCTTTATCGTTTCCCTCTTAACCACGTAGGTATTTTCGTCCAAAAATATTTTTTTTTGCCTCTTCCGTTTTTTGACATCCGTCCAAACAAACCCATTTAAGTGTTGTACCCTGATGAAGGTATCTTTTCTTTTATGTACGCTGAGAGCGTATGCACCAAGACAAATTCCTTGTGTGTCCAATCACACTTGGCCAATCAAAAATTCTATTTATTTCCACCGGAAAAACAAAAACAAAAAACCCAAACCAGACAGTTTTGAGTTCACCGGGAAAGCAACCAGGTTGTGGTTCTTCCTGCTTTTCCGTCATTGTTTTGCCCACCGTATTCTCAACCCAGAAGTCCTGGCATGGGAATGGTATATTTGCAAACGATAGTCCCTCTCCCACTCCCATTTTCCCCTTCGACTAACGTGCAGGTTGAAAAGATGCCAGTCGTGAGAGCTTGTAAAGAAGCCCCACACCCTCTCCAAGCCTCCCACTCAGGCCCTGAACAGCGTAAAGTCGGGGTTCAGTGCACAGGAAGATGGAAATAAATATATAAACCGGGCCTTTGCACCTGCTGTTAGCCTGTTGTTTAACTCCCTCGGCAGACATTAAATCATTTTCAAGCACAATAATAGCCTGGGAGGTAAATTAACTAACCATTAACAATCTTATAAATACACAATTAACATGCCAGCGTTTATGTGACGGGCATGGATGGGGGCAGCAGTAATTTTTTTGACTGGGAGTTGGCTTCTCCGGGTGCCCATCCTTAGATCTTTGAGCTACTTCAAGCAGAAGAGGAAGAAGGAGGAGGAGAAGAAGAAGGAGGAGGAGATTAGCCCTGGCAAAGCAAAAATGCTTTCGTTTTCTTAGGACCATTGTTGTTAAAAAAGAAAAATTTTTGGCTGAGCATTAGATAGAATCAAGATCACGTGAAGTGTTAATACCACTTTATAATGCTTTGGTAAGGCCACACTTGGAATATTGCATTCAGTTTTGGTCGCCACGATGTAAAAAGGATGTTGAGACTCTAGAAAGAGTGCAGAGAAGAGCAACAAAGATGATTAGGGGACTGGAGGCTAAAACATATGAAAAATGGTTGCAGGAACTGGGGATGTTTAGTTTAATGAAAAGAAGGACTAGGGGAGACATGATAGCAGTCTTCCAATATCTTAGAGGTTGCCACAAAGAAGAGGGAGTCAAGCTATTCTCCAAAGCACCTGAGGGTAGAACAAGAAGCAATGGGTGGAAACTAATCAAGGAGAGATGCAACCTAGAACTAAGGAGAAATTTCCTGACAGTTAGAACAATTAATCAGTGGAACCACTTGCCTGCAGAAGTTGTGAATGCTCCAACACTGGAAATTTTTAAGAAAATGTTGGAGATAGCCATTTGTCTGAAATGGTGTAGGGTTTTTCCTGCCTGGGCAGGGGGTTGGACTAGAAGACCTCCAAGGTCCCGTCCAACTCTGATATTATTATTATTATTATTATTATTATTATATTTGATCTAGGATGGAGTAGGCCAGAATGGCTTTTTATTAACTAATCAACTCAGCTATCTGGCTGGAGTAACCTTCTGTTGAATTGAAAAAGAACCTGCCATCGTACCGAAGCTTATGAAAGAGCTGTACTCGGTAAGGCCAAGCGCTCATCCATTCTCGAGCTAGGTAACGTCATCAGTGCGGAGTGGAGTTTGTAATGAGGAAGAGGACGAAGGAGGATTGTGGGGAAAATTTGGTGCTCTCTGAGCTTGGTGGTTTTCTTGCAGATGTTTCCTTACCCTAAGTAACATCATCAGCGCTAGGAGGAGAAGGAGGATGACGACTGTCGGGGTCAGCGTATAAAATACATTTCCAAACATAAAACAGCGAGCTGTGTTAAAAACACGCCGTCCAAACGCCAAATGAAATTAGGATTAAAGTTAAATTATGCGCGAGCAGTTGCGGAAGTTTAACCATTGGACAGCAGTGCCCTCGAGATGATATCGTACTTGCAGGGTTCCGGGTAACCTCCTGACGGGACAGTCCATTGCGATATGATCTAAAATTTGTGGAACGTCCCACAGTCGCAGTTAGGATTATCAACCAGCCCTCCTTCCTTTGTATTTCCAATCTAGGCCCCTGCCATAGTTGGTTTGAATCCGGTTGAGTGCTGCCCGGGTTTTGGCTTGAACGATCAAAGCCGGAGGGGGATTGTATTGGATCAGACACTTAAATTAAACAGGTCTGGGTTAGAAGATTCCTGCCACCCTGCTATCTCAATGTCACACTGTTCCCTGACTATTAAGACAGGTAGTTCTCGACGTACGACCAAAATGGAGCCCAAAATGCCGTGTCCGGTTGTTAAATTAGTTTTGCTCCGTCCTCGCGACTTTCCTTGCCACGGTCGTTCAGTTCCATTAGTCGGGCCGGGTTGTTAAGCGAATCCGGCTTTCCTCCCCCTTCTCCGCCCCCCGCCCCCCCCGCCCCCGACTTGGCGTGTCAGAAGGTCGCAAAAGCAGAATGACAGAGCCGGAAGGGACCTTGGAGGTCATCTAGTCCAACCCAGTCCGCCCGCCCGCCCTTCGCCCAAGCAGGAGACCAAAGCAGATCACATGACACCACACACACACCCTCGGGGACACCGCCACCGTCATTAACACCCGCCAGTTGCCAAGCCTGTGAATTTTGATCACGTGACCGTGGGAATGCTGCAGGTGTGAAAAATGGTCATAAGTCAGGTCTTTGTAACCCTGAACGGTCACTAAGCGACCTGTCGTAAGTCAAAGGCCAGCCCGCAATCCCATTTGGCATCATTTCCTAAGCTTGTCCTTCCCTTCTGTTCCATCCGACAGGTAACGAAGACGTCGGCTCAGCATGGCTCGGAGAAGATAGTAGGGCAAGGCAGCAGAACCTGGGTTAGGATGGCTTTCTTGGATAACCCGGCTATTATCCTAGCTCACATCCGACAGTCGCATGTGACCAGCGATGACACGGGGATGTGTGAAATGGTCCTCATCGACCACGACGTCGACCTGGAAAGATTCCAGCCGGCTTCGGCCAACGGGGACGACAGCTCGGAAGGACCAAGCAGTAACGGCGAACCTCAGGGTTATGCGTATTCTCAGTCCGTGGACATTACCTCAAGCTGGGACTTCGGCATTCGAAGGCGTTCAAATACAGGTGATTCCTGCAAGGGAGGGTGGGGGCGTCTTGGGGGCGAAGCATCCTTAAGGTACCCTGGTCAACTCCTGTTGTGACCCAGGCCCAAGTAGGTAGTAAGAAACTCAGTCGGTGAAAAAACAAACTTTATCCGAACAGCTGGGAATGACTTCATTCCCAGCGTCGTTCAACTCGAAGTAAAACAAATGCCTCCCAACACAAATTCCTCCGTTATCTCGCCAACCTTGCTCCAATTAGGCAAACTGCCAAAGGCCCGTCCTGGCAAACGTCCAGAAGCCACAAAAACAAAGACGTATACAAAGCAGAAGACGCAGCTACAACGTTGTTTTCCGGCAAAGCTCAAATGCCATTGCTGGTCTTTTAAGCCTTATGGGAGGGGCCAATCATCTCTTGGCCCTACTCCCGAGTTGTCCTCTCTGCTTGAGCTGCTCTTGCCTTCTGGCAGCTCTTCTCATGCGTGCATTAGGAACAGGCTCCTCCTGTTCCTCTGCCTCACTACTGTCGGTCTCTGGAGGCTCTGGAGTCCGCACATCACTTCCCGATGACCCTGGCCCCACCTCAGCCTCATCGCTGTCCGACTCCGTTGCCACCTCTGTGGGCTGCTGACGGACCACAACAACTCCAGACATCTCTAGTTAAAGGAATCAAGTAATAAAGGGTGTTAAAAAAAAACAAAAACCTATTCCCTTATTTGTTGGGAATTCTGCTTTGGGTGGAGCTAAATAGACTATAGGGAGAAAAAATAACTAAATTAGGGGTCTGTCTATGGAGATTCTCAGCCATCCAGGGTTGTCCCAAAGATGCTTTTCCAAGAGACAACTGGGCTTTCCGGTTTTTCTCTGAAGATGTTCCGCTTCTCATCGCAGAGCTGAAGAAGCTTCTTGGATGAGAAGCGAAACGTCTTCAAAGAAAAACCAGAAAGTCCAGTTGTCTCTTGAAAAAGCATCTTTGGCAGTAGTTGAGGGGGTCCTTCGTGCTCTCTGAGCGTGGCCGTTTTCTTGCAGACGTTCCATTCCCCAAACTAGGTAACACCATCAGCGCTAGAAGGGCGAGGGATTATATTGTATGTAAACAGAAAGCAAAAGGCTCTACTTCCTGGCACAGATGACGTTACCTAGCTGGGTCATGAAATGTCCGCAAACAAACAACCAAGCGCATATAGTTTATATATATAAACAGGGAACAAGTCACACTCACTGTAATTGATCATGTTACCTAGTTGGGTTAAAAAATGTCTGCCATCCATATATATACATACATACATACGTGTGTGTGTGTGTGTAGGTCTTTGGTTGTTCGGGTTTTCTCCCGTGTAAAATTGGAAGTGTCTTGGCGACATTTCGACGAAGTCTCATTCGTCATCTTCAGGCTTCAGCTTCGTGCTGCTGGGCTTCTTCGTGCTTTTTGCTCCCAGATGCACGGAGCTGAAGCCTGAAGATGACGAATGAGACTTCGTCGAAACGTCGCCAAGACACTTCCAATTTTACGCGGGAGAAAACCAGAACAACCAAAGGCCTGCAGGTTTTGGTATGTTCGGGTCTTTTCCCATGTAAGATTGAAAGTATTTAGGCAACGTTTTGATGTAGCAACAAGGCCAACCAATCAGCTTGCAACAGCTAGGCCACCAATTCAAAATACACCCCCCCACACCAGTATTTATAGAGAAACAGCAGTTAAAATCCACACTTTGTCACATAAGAACAAAGCCAAAAACTCCAGCCTGAAGATGATGAGTGAGAGCTCATCGAAACGTTGCCTAAATACTTTCAATCTTACATGGGAAAACACCCGAACAACCAAAGACCTACATGTGTGTGTGTGTGTGTGTGTGTGTGTGTGTGTGTGTGTGTGTGTGTGTTTTATGAGGTTTTTGTGGGTGTTTGTAGGTCTTTGGTTATTTAGGTTTTCTCCCGCGTAAAATTAAAATTTTTACGCGGGAGAAAACCCGAATAACCAAAGACCTACATGTGTGTGTGTATATATATATATATATATATATTAATAGTGATTGAAACATAGAAAAGTTCATCCTTCCTTGTACACTCATATACACTCATTGTTCCTCCTTTTCATTTTTTGTAACCTCTGCTTCCTCTTGATTGAGTATACGCTTAATTGTTTAATTATCTGCAGCATTCTAATTCAACCTAATGCTCCTTTATTGGAAATAACCAAATAGGGACTTCCAACCATTTCCCACCCACCCCAGCTTTAGAAGGATGAGGCCGCGTTCTTGAGTCTGAATTGATGTCTTTCGTTGGCTCAAGAACTAGAATGGATTTCCCCTAAAACCGGTACTCAGTCCTCACCTAACGACAGTCCAGTCCTCCCATAATGACCACGGCTAGCAGTACTGAAACTGCTGTCTCCAAGCCATGAAATCAATTCGCCTGACAACCGCTTTACTTAGCGGTGGAAATTTTGGCCCCAGTTAAGCCATTTCAGATCCAGCACCTTGGACAGCACCCTCTCACCAATGTAAATTACTTCATCGCTAGTCCAAAACTTGAGAAGCTGGTGAGATACCAGGTATTCTGGGACTCCGTTCTTACTGCCTTCTATGCTCTTGGCAAATCTTGTAGCTTCATGGTCCAAGATTTGAAAAGAGGCCGAAAGGCAAAGAGAGAGGGACGTTGAAAGTTGTCTCTGCGTTGGGTTGAATTTTTATTTTTTTTAATTATTTTAACAACTCATTCAATGTACAGTTATATACAATTAGTCGGGCTTGCCCAGTCACCACCCCCCTTTTTAACACTCTTCCCTCTTCTACCTTCTTTTACTTTCCAGACCTTCCTCTCCTTCTCTTATCTACATCCTCTCCTCCCTCCACCCTCCACCTTCCTTCTCCCTCTTCTACCCCTCTTCCTTCCTCTTCTCCTCTTTCCTACCTCCTACTCTCTCTGCGTTGGGTTGAATTTTGACGAGGCAGAATGGACCAGTGCTGAGCTTCTTGACCTAAAATGGGACCACCATTCCTACCTTCTCTACAACGTCCTCATTCACCACACGCCCCCCTTCACAAATTATACTGGGAATATAGTCGGCACTATTTTGGGGTGGGGGGGGAAGCAAAACTATGATTTGCTTAAGAGCCGCCTTGCTTAACAAGGGAAACTGGTCCAGATTTTGGCTGTGACTATCTCTAAGTCTTTCTTCAAAGCCCCATTTCTCTCACCTGAAGGATGTCCTGGATTGAGCGTGGGCTTTCCAGTCAAGCCGAGGATTGCTCCAAGTGGTCCTTTTTCCTCTTTCGATTTACACGCCTTCTGAGCTTTAGAAGATTTTGGGCGGAGGGGTTGGACTCAATGACCTATAAGGTCCCTTCCGACTCTGTTAATCAAGCATCATAGATATGGGAGTCTTCCTCTACTCAACGTAGTTTCAGATAAGCGCGTTCAGCGCGGCATTCTTAAACCACTTGTATGAAATGGTACAGGGTGGACTAGAAGACCTCCAAGGTCCCTTCCAACTTTGTTATTCTATGTTCTAACAAAATAACGGAGCTGGGAGGGGCCTTGGAGGTCTTGTAGTCCAACCTCCCGCTCAAGCAGGAGACCTTATACAATTTCAGACAAATGGTCATCCAATCCCTTCTTGAAGACCTCCAATGTCGGAGCTCCCACAGCTTCTGGAGGCAAGTTGTTCCACTGGTTAATTGTTCTAACTCTCAGGAAATGTCTCCTTAATTCCAGGTTGCTTCTCTCCTTGATTAGTTTCCATCCGTTGCTTCTTGTCCTGCGTTCAGGTGCTTTGGAGAAGAGGTTGACCTCTCTCTTCTTTGGGCGCATTCGGGCTGAGATCTAGGACCAAAACTTGGTTGCTCGCTTGACAGATATCTTGAGCTTGAAGGATTACTAACCAATGACTCTTCCAGAGGAGGGAGATAATTTTTCATCCTGTAATTTCATAGCAATAAGAGGGAAAACACATTTGAGGGTTTTTCGTGCTTACTGAATTTTACCGGCTTTCCTTTTTTTTTCCTTTTTTCAAAGGGCCGTGGGTGGCTCAGGCTGTAAGATAGCCTGTTATTAATAATAATAATAATAATATAATAATAATATTTTAATTTGTATACCGCCCTTCTCCCGAAGGACTATTAAAACACAGCTGCCTGCAATTACTGCAGGCTCGAGTCCCACCAGGCCCAAGGTTGACTCAGCCTTCCATCCTTTATAAGGTAGGTAAAATGAGGACCCAGATTGTTGGGGGGGCAATAAGTTGACTTTGTATATAAATATACAAATAGAATGAAGACTATTGCTAACATAGTGTAAGCCGCCCTGAGTCTTCGGAGAAGGGCGGGATATAAATGTAAATAAAAAAAAAAAAACAAGTCAAGGAAGGGAAAAAAAAAACCAAGTCAGAAAATAATCACTATTATTATTATTATTTATTTACATTTATATCCCGCCCTTCTCCGAAGACTCAGGGCGGCTTACAGTGTATAAGGCAATAGTCTCATTCTATTTGTATATTTACAAAGTCAACTTATTGCCCCCCCAACAATCTGGGTCCTCATTTTACCTACCTTATAAAGGATGGAAGGCTGAGTCAACCTTGGGCCTGGTGGGGCTTGAACCTGCAGTAATTGCAAGCAGCTGTGTTTTTAATAACAGGCTATCTTACAGCCTGAGCCACACCGGGTCTATTCAGGTACTCCTCGACTTACGACAAGACAACAGTTGAGCCCAGCATTTCCATTGCTAAGGGAAACATTTGCTAAGTGAGTTTTGCCCTGTTTTACCTGCCACGGCTGTTTAGTGGAATCCCTGCAGTCGTAAAGTTTAGCGACACGGTTGTTAAGTAAATCTGGCTTCCCCCATTGACTTCGCTTGTCAGAAGGTCACTAAAGGGGATCACATGACCCCCCATCCCCACCCACCCCCACCCCGGAACGCTGCGCCCGTCGTAAGTATAAGTCAGTTGCCAAGCATCTCAATTTTGATCATGCGTCAACGGTCGTGTGAAAAATGGTCATAAATTACTTTTTGTAATTTATAACTTTGAGCGGTCACTAAACAAGCTGTTGTAAGTTTAGGAGTGCCTGTATGCCTGCTTGATAAATAGAATAGAATAGAATAGAATAGAATTTTTTATTGGCCAAGTGTGATTGGACACACAAGGAATTTGTCTTGGTGCAGATGCTCTCAGTGTACATAAAAAGAAAAGATACGATCATCAAGGTACAACATAAATAAAGGTACATAAAGGTACAACAACAACATAAATCACTCATTTATTTATTTATTTATTTATTTATTAGCCTAGTTTGGCTAAAGAAAAATTCCGAGTCTTCACATGTCATTTTCTGGCAGTTTGTGCATTCAGAGAGAGAAATTCTTTTTTTTAAAACCAGTCTTCACCAGTTTATCCAACTGTTTTTCTTCTTTTGTCTCCTGGAAAGAAAGAAAAATATCTGACATTTAAAACATAGAGAGAATTGCAAAGACAGCCGCCTCCTGACTACTGATATTTCACCTATTTGAGCATGGACTGTTTTGGATGTAGACTCGAAAATATGTATAGAGGAAAAATGATATTCATTTTTTAAGATTTGACTAATGTTGCGCAGATACAAATCATTTATTTTTACTACCTATAAACTGTTCCAGCAGAGGGAAGGAAAAGCTATGCTAATTTATATAGCGTTGACATTTTATAATTTTCACGATATTTTTTTTTTTTTAGATAAAAGATTTTATATTTAAAACTTTAATAGTCTAGTCTGAGTTCATTTATCTTTAATTTTTGAAACGGGGAGAGTAATTCATAACAGTAATTTTATTCCTGTAATGTAATATTCACTTCAGTTCATTTGTGCATTAAAATTCCTTTAAGACCGTTATTAATGATTTATATAATGAAATGTCATATTAATCACAGAAGTTTTCACATTTTATTATTCTCTTCCATGTTAATACTATCTTTATGATCTCTATTAATGTTTTATATCCTCTAATTTCAATTATAAATCAAGAACATTTTCATGTTTTTGTTGGTATTTGCTTTTCAGAAGTGCCACCTTTAAAATTTTATTGCCTGCACCCCCACCCATAGATGTGCAGCATAAAACATCTTTATTCATAGAAAGGTAGTTAATTATGTCTTTTGTTCGTAGCAAACTTTCGTTGACAAACTTAAACATTATAATATATATATATGTATATTTTTCCCTCTCCCTTTTCTAAGCTCAAAGACTCGAACGGCTAAGGAAAGAGAGGCAGAATCAGATCAAATGCAAAAACATTCAGTGGAAAGAAAGAAATGCAACCTGTTCTGGTAAGGAAAACATATTATTTTATTCACCGTTCGTTTCCGGGATCTGTTTCACGCAATAAAAACCTGGTTGGTCTGTAAATTGTTGCGCGGTAAAGGATGAGAACAATTTTGGAGATCGCTTGGGGGAAAAGATGAGTAACGCTCGAGAAGGTTCCTTTAAAGAATTCGCTGAAAATGTGAGCTGTCCCTCCCTCTGTGCTGCCCAACTGGACTTTAGCATCCAACATCCCTAGCCAGAAGGTTTCGTGAGCTGTTCTGCCCTAGGCTTCTTTAGGAAGTAAACAGCACAACCTTAGCCCCGGCAAACCTCTTTTATTCCAATGGCTGTGAATTATTGTCATTCCCAATCCGAAAGGCTTCTCAAATAGTCTTTCAGGGGGGAGTGTTTACAAACACCCACCTTATCTCCTTTGGAATGCTGCCAGGGAACTAATCACCACACGCAGGGTAAGGCCAAACTTAGCACAGAGTCAAACAGAGCTTTCCCAGAGCTTTTACTGATCAGATGAACTAACTGCTTCCTGCAAAAGCTCACGTCCCGTTCGCTTCTCTTTTATGTCTTATCAGAGGGGCCAATCATCTCCAAGCCTTACTCCCAAGTTTCCTTAATTGTTCCTGCCTCCTGGCAGCTCTGTGCATGCGCACACTGGGAACAGGCTCACGCTGTTCTTCTGCCTCACTGATGTCAGACTCCGGAGGCAGCACATAACTCCCAGATGGCCCTGACCCCCTCTCTGCCTCCGACTCAGAGCCCTTGTCCGAGCCTTCCCCAGACGCCAGGACTGGCCCATGCTCCTCCCCAACCTCCTCACTTTCCAAATCTGTGGCGGGCCACAACATGAGCAGGCAGGATGATGGGACTTGTAGTCCAACACCTGCGTTCAGCCACAGGTGGTCAAGAGCTGGAATATTTTTGGAGGGGGCCTGCTTTCTGGTTTCTTGTCCCGATAAGATTCAATCCTTGGGAACAGCTAAAGCTTTAGAGATACCGCCAGGGGTGCTATTGTTTTTTCCATCTTTTTACTGCAAACCATTGCAGACTTCAAGCTTTGGGACCACTTCTCTTGTCCTGAGCTGCACCGGTGGTGCCTTAGCTGAGCTGCTAATCTGAACAGATTAGTTTTGTCCTCTTTGTTCAAGAATAGCAAAGGGTGTGGGGTTTCCTAGTGCGCCTTAGTTCACCAGGCACGGTCCGCTGTTTTATTTATTAAGCTGCTGTTCCTCCGAGGAGACACAAAGCAGGACTGGCGAGGGATATTCCTTTTTATTCTGAGAGAGATCTGCGTCGCGTCGCTTTAAAGCGGTATCCACTCGCGTGAATCTTTGCACAACGAGATTCCTTGCAGATCAGCTGATCCATTCGGGAATTGGCCTTCCCAGCTAACTCCTTTCAGAGCAAATTCTCCCCCCCAGTTTTTCCTTGTGTACCCTGAACAGTACATGGAAATAACCAGTTCACCATTTATGAACTGTTGTATTTTGCTCCGCTAGATCAGGGGTTTCCAACCTTGGTCCCTTTAAGACTTGTGGACTTCAACTCCCAGAGTCCCTCAGCCAGCGCCTCATTAGGGCTGAAAAACTTCTAAAGCACATCTGAGAGTCGGAGGAAGCAGGCAAAGCATGGAGATTGCTTCCCTCGCTAGCGCCTCATTAGGGCTGAAAAACTTCTAAAGCACAGCTGAGAGTCGGAGGAAGCAGGCAAAGCACGGAGATTGCTTCACTCTCTAGCGCCTCATTAGGGCTGAAAAACTTCTAAAGCACAGCTGAGAGTCGGAGGGAGCAGGCAAAGCGGGGAAGATCGCTTCACTCGCTAGCACCTCGTTAGGGCAGGAAAAAAAGCTTCGAAAAAGCTACATTCGGTGTACAGTTTTGTCCTGTGCGCTCGCCATCACTCTGCTAAACAAATAATTCCCTCAACACTTTCAAACTAGTTACTAAGTCTGCACTACTATTAATCTTCTCATCGTTCCCATCCCCCATCTCCTCCCACTTATGACTGTATGACTATAACTTTGTTGCTGGTATCCCTACGATTTATATTGACTGTTTCCCTATGACTGTCATTAAGTGTTGTACCTTATGATTCCTGACGAATGTATCGTGTCTTTTTATCTACTCCGAAAAATACGGTAAGTTTCTTTTTCCTTGAGGAAAATGCTTCGCTTCTTATCCAAGAAGCTTCCTTCCGTTCTGACTTCTTGCCCTCGCCTCCGAGGAGCTCCTTGGATGAGAAGCAAAGCGTCTTCCTCGAGGAAAAAAACACGAGTCCCGCTGCCTTTTGAAAAAGCCCCTTTGAGACCACCGTGACTGAGAATCTCCGAAGCCATTCAGACGTTGCCATGTTCCTCTCGTTCTTTGAACCCCCCCCCCACAGCCGAGGAGCTGAGCCGCCTCTTCGAGAAGAAGAACTTCAAGGTGAAGCCGGCCCATGCTCCCGTGAAGCCATCAATCCTCTCAGTCCGGCTGGAACAGTGCCCTCTGCAGTTGAACAATCCCTTCAACGAATACTCCAAGTTCGATGGCAAGGTAAGCGAGAACAACGCACCGCTCAGTTTTCGGTTTTGTTGTGTCTGCGCCCTCTGAGCCGGGGCCCTTGCCAGAAAGTGACTCGGAAAGTGAGGGGGAAGGGCCGTCAGGACTTACCTTGGGAGCACCGGCTTCCCTGGCTCAGCTCCAGGAGCCAGAGGCAGGCCAGGTGGAAGAGATAACAAGGCCTCCGTCCCCTGACTCTTTCCCCCCCCAGGCTACGCCTCCAGACCCAGCTGATGGCAATCAGGCCTGGCTGGACCCTAGGTTTCGTAGGCAGGAGAGGAGGGAACAACAGAAGCAGGGGTGGGGCAGGCCTAGGAAGTACTGAGTCATGGAGCCACACCCCACAGGATATAAAGGCAGCAAGAGCTGCTGTGCCTCTTCGTAGCAGGCAAATCAACTGATTAACTAAGAACTGCGTCGAGGGAGATAACAGAGACACTTGGCAGACGCTGGCTATTCTGCTGCCAGAGCTGATAGTGCCAGCTAATTAAGTCATCACTCGGACGGAGGCGAAGGGGGGAGAGAACAGGAGGTCCAACCCATCATATACTTTGGTTCAGTGATGAGATTCAATTTTTTTTTTACTACCGGTTCTGTGGACATGGCGTGGTGGGAGTGGCAAGGGAAGAATACTGCAAAATCCCCATTCCCTCCCGATCAGCTGGCAGAGAATAGATGGGGGCGGGGCCAGTCAGAGGTGGTATTTACCGGTTCTCCGGACTACTCCAAATTTCCGCTACCGGTTCTCCAGAACTGGTCAGAACCTGCTGAATTACCACCTCGGCTTTGCTTCTGCCGGAATCCCCGATGTCAATCAGCTACTATGGTTTGATCAAACAATTTGGATTGAAGCAACTGCAGTTTAACACAGCCGTGACCCTGAGCCAGTTCGTGAAGTCAGCTGTACTTAACTTGTTAGGTTAATAAAACTAGGGTTTATTAATCCCAGATGTACACTACACAAAACCCCAAAAGCCAAAGATGAAGCAAAACTTCTTATTGCAATAGCTTAGCGGAGTTCAGTTATAGCCTTAAATCTGTTCCGATAAAATATTGCCTGTGACAATTAAGCAGCGTAGCTACGCACGCCAGGGAGAAAACACTCGATGGATCCATAAAGATTGCATCTTTATCGTTGCATTTTGGGGCGCTTTGAGGCGGTTGGTTTTTTTTTTTCCAGCTGTTATTCAAAAGCGGCAATCATTCCACCAAAAAAACCCCCAACAACTCAGTGAAGGATCGGCTTAAATACTACCAGCTCGCTTTCTCAAGTTTCAATAGCTCTGCTCTCTGCCTTTCTTCCCATCAAAATAAAAATTTACTGAGCCAGTCGAGAGAGAGAGAGAAAAGGAACGCTGATCGTTAAAACTTTTTAAAAAAAAACAAAAACAAGAAAGGAAGAAGAAGAAGAGAGAATCAAAGCTAGTGTTCCCAATCTGAAAAAGAAAAAAGATTTCAAGAGTCACCCCAGCCTCTGGAGTAAATATATAATTAAGTAGGGATTTTTTTTTAAAAAAAAAACCATGCTTAATTAGGCCCCCAAACTCCCCCTCCCCCTCCCGTAATAGTCTTCCCCATCTCTTCCCAATTAGGCATTCCTTCCTCAAGAGACCCAACTGGTTCAGTTAATTATGCAAATCAGGCACGTTTCTATTCCCAGGCAAAGAATTTATGAATGTTTGCAAAAAAAACAACGACCAAAAACGCTGCAACTCTTCCTACATATAAAAGGAATTCAAATTGTCGTATTTGAAACCCGGAAAAAAAAGAGGTTTTTAGAAGAGGGGAAAAAGTTGTTTAAAAATGTATTGAGTTTTGGGTTGTTGTTTTTTTTTAATGTCAGCATAAGAATCTCTCCGCATGATTCTTGTTTTTTCTTCTTCTTTTTAATCACGTTGTGAATTCGAATTGAAAGCAGGGCAGATTTAGTGACGGGGCTGGAGCGGGATGCGTGTTTGACTGACACGCCGAGGTGTGAAAATTTTATCCTAAGCCAAGCACAGATAGTCCTTGGCTTACAACCATTCCTTTAGTGACCGTTCAGAGTTACAGCGGCCCTGAAAATAGGAATTGTACGACCGTTTCTCAGTCTGATTCTGTTGCTTCCCTCTGGGTTTCGAGGTTTCGAAGTATCTACAGCAGGGCTACTAAATTACGTAACAGCTTTGTTCCTTATTACACCATCCGTCTTGTAAACTCGCAGGATTCTTTTTGTTGTTGTTGTTTGTTTTGTTTTTTAATTTGAATTTATATCCCGCCCTTCTCCGAAGACTGAGGGCGACTTACACAGTGTTAAGCAATGGTCTTCATCCATTTGTATATTATATACAAAGTCAACTTTTATTACCCCCAACAATCTGGATCCTCATTTTACCTACCTTATAAAGGATGGAAGGCTGAGTCAACCTTGGGCCTGGTGGGGCTTGAACTTGCCGTAATTGCAAGCAGCTGTGTTAATAACAGACAGACTTAGTCTGCTGAGCCACCAGAGGCCTTTGTTGTTGCCATGTATATGTATACATAGAATGCAGGGGTGGGTTCTACTTACTTTGCAACGGGGCCACGCACGCGCGGTACTGCGCATGCACAGAAACTTCCTGATGACGTCTGGGTTAGTGGGCGGAGCCTCCCGCCGGTTTTACTACCGGTTCTTGCGAACCGGTTCGAATCGGGGGCAACGCACCACTGATAGAATGTGATGTTTCTTTGTGTCATATATGTGTGTGTTTGTGGGTATGTGGATAATGGTTATCTTTTGAAAGCTGAATGCAATAAAATTTCATTTTAATGAATGCTGATTAGTGTACATTTAAAGTATCAATAAAGGTTCTATTCTATTCTACTCAACTTATTATTCATTATTCATTCCAATTCTATTCTATTCTAGTTTACTTTAGTCTACTTTACTTTATTCTACTCTACCCTACTTTATTTCTAATTCTATTCTATTCTATTCTACTTTACTTTACTCTACTCTACCCTACTTTATTTCTAATTCTATTCTATTCTACTCTACTCTATTCGTTCTTCATTCCACCTCTATTCTACTCTACTCATTTTTCATTCCAATTCTACTCTACTCTACTCTACTCATTCTTCATTCCAATTCTACTCTATAATAATAACAACAGCAACAACAACAATAATAATAATAGGTTACCTCCTGCAATCATACCTCATCTGCTTACCCCAATTCTTTGGGCAGGATGATAGGCAGACAGAAATGCCAAATTTAGTCTCAACATCTGGTTATCTGTGCGAAGAACCATAATGATGATGATGATGACGATGATGATATCACGACCTGGCCATCGAAACTACACTGCTATGGATGAAACATGTAACAGTGATACCCATTGTCATTGGGGCATTTGGTACCATGTGCAAGAATTTCATAAGACACATCAAGAAATTGCAGCTTCCTGCAATAATACCAGTGGAACTGCAAAAAAATTGCATTATTCAGAACATCATATATTTTAAGAAGGTACTTGGTTGATACCTAGGACGCTGGCAGCAACCTGTATCAACCATTAGCACCAGTCAGTCATATTTGTGACACATTTTGAAATGTTCATTTGACTGAGTTTCATGTTTAATGAATAAAAGAGATACAATAATAATAATACTGGCAGAAACCCATATCAACCATTAGCACCAGTCAATGGTATTTGTGATGCATCTTTGAATGTTCAGTTGACTGAGTTTCATGTTTAATTAATTAATTAATAATAATAATAATAATTTCCAGCAAAAAAAAATCCATCGGGTAAGACAAATTCATGTTAACAACTGCCTCGTTCGCTTAAGGAACGTCCTTCTAAGCAAGGCTTAGTCCCAGCTTCTTCTTTAGAAAGCGTCTTCTCAAATTATCTTAGGAAGATCTCACTGCCATGAATTAGGATGTGAAGCACCTTTGGGTTTTCCATTGTTGCTGAATTAACGCTCCACCGCCATTCCAGAGAGCGGTATCCTCTGCTAAAGGACGCTGGGTTTAGCAGTTCGGCATCTCCAAAGGATTATTTAACCTCTGTTACCTTATTCCTAAATTGACCCAAAGGCGAGCCGGACTTCGTTTTTCCCTTGAAGACGTTTCGCTCCTCATCCAAGACGCTGCTTCCGTTCTTCGTCTTCAAGGGGGGGGGGAAAAACCCCAAAGTCTTTTTTTTTTTGGAAAAATCACCTTTGGGACAACCTGAATGGCCGAGAATCTTCGTAGACCCTTACCCTGAATTGATTTCTCCTTTTCTGTCCATATTGGTTCATCCATGCAAAGTTTCTAGAACTTGCTCAGGTTGTGAAAACAATAGATCCGTCGGGGCGAACCTATGGCGTGCGTGCCCAAAGTGGCATGCGGCGCCATTTTGCCTGGCACGCGCTGCGGCGCCCGTTCCTCTTCCGGGTTTCTGGCGCGCATGTGCATGCGATGATCAGCTGACATTTTTGCGTGCAGCAGTGCCGGAAACTGGAAGCGCTGGTCTTCTGTTTTGCTGTGCGAGCATGCGCACCGGCCAGATGATTGTCGCACGCACATAGAATAGAATAGAATAGGATTTTTTATTGGCCAACTGTGATTGGACACACAAGGAATTTGTCTTTGTTGCATACAGTCTCAGTGTACATAAAAGACAAGATATATTTATCAAGAATCATAGAATAGAATAGAATAGAATAGAATAGAATAGAATAGAATAGAATAGAATAGAATAGAATAGAATAGAATAGAATAGAATTTTTTATTGGCCAACTGTGATTTGGTGCATACAGTCTCAGTGTACATAAAAGACAAGATACATTCATCAAGAATCATAGAATAGAATAGAATAGAATAGAACAGAACAGAACAGAACAGAACAGAACAGAATTTTTTATTGGCCAAGTATGATTGGATATACAAGGAATTTGTCTCTGGTGCATGTGCTCTTAGTGCACATAAAAGAAAAAAAAATACCATCATCAAAGGTACAATATTTACAACACAATGATGGTCATAGGTTGCAATTTAACCCTTAATGATAGCAACAAAAAGTTACAGTCATACAGTCATAAGTGGAAAGAGATTGGTGATGGGAACGATGAGAAGATTAATAGTAGTGCAGATTTAGTAAATAGTTTGACAGTGTTGAGAGAATTATTTGTTTAGCAGAGTGATGGCCTTCGGGAAAAAACTCTCCTTGTGTCTAGTTATTCTGGTGTGCAGTGCTCTATAGCGTCGTTTTGAGGGTAGGAGTTGAAACAGTTTATGACCAGGATGCGAGGGATCTGTAGATATTTTCACCGCTCTCTTCTTGATTCGTGCAGTACACAGGTCCTCAGTGGAAAGCAGGTTGGTAGCAATTATTTTTATTATTATTATTATTTATTATTTCTGGCACATGCGCGCCAGAAATCCAGAAGACTAGCTGTCTGGAATCCGCATGCGCCCCGGACACCGGAAGTTCATTTTCGGCGGCGTGCATGCGCCCTGGGGCAGCCTCTCTCATGGGTTGCGACCCAAACGAGCGTGCAAAACAAACGCGTGTGCGCTCCTTTTTTGTCACTTGGTGCCCAAAAGGTTCACCATCAGTTGCAGTAATCAAACACCTTGAACCAAAAATGGTTGAGTTTTTTTTTTTGTTGTTGTTGTTTTAAACCTCCAGCTTGTACTTCCGATAAACGCGGCGAAAATAAAACTTCCTTGCCATAATCTGAAAACAATATTTCAGCTCTCTGGGGCTGAGCCCATCGAATTTGAAGTGGGGGGTGGGTGGGAAGGGGGTTTCCACGACCGCGGAGCCCTGTCTGAAAAGAAAACCAACAACATTTTCTTTGTTAGCAACTGTTTTTTTTTTTAGCAAGGAGGCGGGAGAAAGGATAATTCATGAGTACTAATTGCTTGGCTGTTAATTTTCATAAGTGTTGATAGAAGCAGTTCCTTAAATTAAACTTTGTTTAAAACGTATCAAGGGAAATATTCAGCAATGTCGGGCCTGAAGTGAAAATTAATATGAATGCTGCGGCAATTAACACGTACTGGTTAATAGCTTTTAGCAGCATTTTGGGAGGGTAGACCTTAAATACATTTTTCGCATGCTGCTCTTGTACCAGTTGTGTTCCACATTTACGTCTGGATAATTATGAACAAATGTGGTGTGTGTGTTTTTCCCCCCCTCCCTCCCACACAATCGTGGGTACTAAATAGCTTTCCCAAAAAGAAAAAAAAAAGAAAACCACATCTACAGCAGATAAAAGATGGAGAAAGGAAATAGACTGTGGTGTCCCTGATTAAAAATATGTCTGAGATAATGGTTTGATATTAAAAATCAGATATAGGCAAATTAGAGGTTTTAATTTCCATTTTCCATAATGAAGTATTTCTAGCCCGAACAGGTGTATCCAAATTAAACATCTGCATCGTTTCTTCAGTGCATCCCCCTCCCTTTTTTTTTTCTTCAAAAAAAGAAAACTGTATACTGCCACGCAATTAAATGCATCAAAATTCTTGATTTTTAGAAGCGCCTTTAAAAAAAAGGGGGGGGAGAGAGAGAATTGTTGGGTTTTGATTTGGGTTTTAGCTTTCTTCTTTTTTCCTTGCTCGCTCTCAAAATACATGTCATTTATGAGGTTACTCCACCCTCAAGCATGCACGGTTTTCTCTTGTACCTTTTTAAGTGCTAAAGAGAGATCACACGCTCTTAAAACAAGGGCAAAGTGTTAAAAATTAGAAATAAAAACAGCAGCCGGACTCAGCCTCTTTCAAATTCTTTGAAATCTGTAAATCTGTTCATACTATTACGTTTTTTTGGTCTGACAAAAAAACTAAGTGTAACCTTATACATACAGATCAGTGTATTCCTATTCTGAATTTTCCATCTTGGGACTTTAACTGTGGGATTATTTTCTTCCCCACTCCCACCTCCTGTTTTATTATCACCTTACCTCTGAAAAGATTCCCTAAAGCAGGAATTCTTAAACATTTTCATCCCCCTGGGCCCCCTTTTGAGAGTCGGGTGAAACCCCTGGGCCCTTCTGAGGAAAGTGTTAATAAAATCCCAAAAGTAAAATATGAGAATATGGAGGAATATCTGCAAAAGAAACAATGGTACTCGGATGCAGATAACAAAATATTTAAAAAGAGCAAATATGTAATGCACTAATATTACCTGCTTCCTTACTAACCCATTAAATAGATTGCAAGACAAAGTAAATTTCGGGGGGGGGGTTAGTGAAAATAAAATTAGAATACTTCTTTCCCCCCCCCCCCAATTTTAAAGATACCTAGAAACCAATCACAGCTGTGCTGTTTTGTCGCGCTTTGCTATTGGTGTTTTTGCTGGATCAGCAATGCAACAGACAGACAAACACCAGTAAAGGAGAATATTATACATTCTGGTACAAGGCAGTTTCTTAACTGACATGATGCTCTTTAAATATCTAGTGACACGAATCTCATTCCTCTTGAATTCTGGATAGGACATTTGCCACCTTGAGTTATTTATAAGCAATAACGGAGGCAGGATAATAAATAAATACAGAGTTTAAATGAGGTACCTTCTTCTCTTCAACTCCGTTTGTTTCATACAATTTGGGTGGATCAAATAATAAATAAACCCTAACGTGCAGCTTAGTAAACCCGAGCAATGCCGCTTTTTAATCCACACCTACTTATCTTCAGAAATCTGTGGAGTTTGCCACGTGTGTGTTTGGGCCACAGAGGGATCAATTACAGGAAGAGAAGGAAAGTTGCAAACCTGGGCTTTAGTTTTGCAGCCACTCATTGATTTTTAAATACAGTGAGTCCAGCAGAGAGCTAATTAAAATATTTCTGGCTGCAGACTGTTACTTAAGCTCGCGCTCGCTCGGGGAGCTTGCTGTAATACAGCAAGTCTTAGTCTTAGCGTGGCTTAGTCGACTGTGCAGGAAGTTGACCGCCCTCTTTTTACAGCTTTGGGTGGAAGGACATCTCACGTTGGATTAGAATATTGGCAGGCCAGGTGCCACAGGGCAAAATCTAAACATGCCCAGGTTGGGCATAAACATAGAACGTCGGAGTTGGAAGGGGCTTGGGAGGTCTTCTAGTCCAACCCCCTGCTCAAGCAGGAGACCCTCTACCGTTCCGGACAAGTGGCTGTCCGGTCTCTTCTTGAAAGCCTCCAGCGATGAAGCACCCGCAGCTTCTGGTGGCCAGTTGTTCCACTGGTTTAATTGTTCTCACCGTCAAGGATTTTCTCCTTAGTTCTAGGTTGGTTTTCAGGTGTGCATGTGAACAAACTATGGTTTATTGCAACCCATCGAGTACTTTTTTCCTACTCCGCACTTGGCTTGTCTGTTGTTTCTGTTAAAGCCTTTGCTTGTTTCTGTTAAAGCCTTTGTGGCCAAAATTGTGGAAACCTTTTGGGAAAAGTGCACTTTCTAAAACTAGCTAATAAC
>NC_080554.1:3410000-3430000 GCF_028640845.1 Ahaetulla prasina
CCCCAACGGTGAGAACAATTAATCAGAAGACCAACTGGCCTTCAGAAGTTGTGGGTGATTCATCATGTAAAAAGAAAGGCGTTGAGACTCTAGAAAGAGTGCAGGGAAGAGCAACCAAGATGATTAGGAGATCGGAGGCTAAAACATACAAAGAACAGTTGCAGGAACTGGGTAGGTCCAGTTTAATGAAAAGAAGGACCAGGGATGACATGATAGCAGTCTTCCAATACTTGAGGGGCTGCCCCAAAGAAGAGTGGGTCCACCTGTTCTCCAAAGCACCTGAGGGCAGGAGAAGAAGCAACGGGTGGAAGCCAATCAAGGAGAGAAGCAACTTAGAACTAAGGAGAAACTTCCTGAGAGTGAGAACAATTTAACCAGTGGAACAACTTGCCACCACAAGTTGTAGATGGTGGTTTTTAAGAAGAGATTGGACAACCATTTATCTGGAATGGTATAGGATCTCCTGCTTGAGTAGGGGGTTGGAGTAGAAGACCTCCAAGGTCCCTTCCAACTATGCCATTCTGTTAGAGCTGTGCCTTAAAGCCCTTACGTTAAGGCTACCTGCAAACGCAGGTGATGCACTTAGTCAATAAATCCATGCCTTTAATCAAGTGGAACTTAATTAGCAAGTTGGAGTAATCTCCGCGCTCTTGAATCTGTAATACTGAACCTTTGGACTAACTATTGTCCAGGATCCTGGCCCGCTATCTTTCAAGCTCGCATCTTTCTATTGATTCCAGCAATCAAGGAGAGAAGCAACTTAGAACTAAGGAGAAATTTCCTGACCGTGAGAACAATTAATCAGTGGAACGACTTGCCTGCAGAAGTTGTGAATGCTCCAACACTGGAAGTTTTTAAGAAGATGTTAGAAAGAGTGCAGAGAAGAGCAACAAAGATGATTAGGGGACTGGAGGCTAAAACATATAGAATAGAATAGAATAGAATAGAATAGAATAGAATAGAATAGAATAGAATAGAATAGAATTTTTATTGGCCAAGTGTGATTGGACACACAAGGAATTTGTCTTGGTGCAGATGCTCTCAGTGTACATAAAAGAAAAGATACGTTCATCAAGGTGCAACATTTACAACACAATTGATGGTCAATATATCAATATAAATCATAAGGATTGCCAGCAACAAGTTATAGTCATACAGTCATAAATGGAAAGAGATTGGTGATGGAAACTATGAGAAGATTAATAGTAGTGCAGATTCAGTAAATAGTCTGACAGTGTTGATGGAATTATTTGTTTAGCAGAGTGATGGCCTTCGGGAAAAAACTGTTCTTGTGTCTAGTTGTTCTGGTGTGCAGTGCTCTATAGCGTCGTTTTGAGGGTAGTAGTTGAAACAGTTTATGTCCAGGATGCAAGGGGTCTGTAAATATTTTCACGGCCCTCTTCTTGATTTGTGCAGTATACAGGTCCTCAATGGAAGGCAGGTTGGTAGCAATTATTTTTTCTGCAGTTCTAATTATCCTCTGAAGTCTGTGTTTTTCTTGTTGGGTTGCAGAACCGAACCAGACAGCTATAGAGGTGCAAATGGCAGACTCAATAATTCCTCTATAGAATTATATGAAGAACGGTTGCAGGAACTGGGTATGCCTAGTTTAATGAAAAGAAGGACTAGGGGAGACATGATAGGTGTGTTCCAATATCTCAGGGGTTGCCACAAAGAAGTGGGAAGTCAAACTATTCTCCAAAGCCTCTGAGGGTAGAACAAGAAGCAAGGGTGGAAATTAATCAAGGAGAGAAGCAACTTACAACTAAAGAGAAATTTCCTGACAGTTAGAACAATCAGTAAGTGGAACGACTTGCCTGTAGAAGCTGTGAATGCTCCAACACTGGAAATTTTTAAGAAGATGTTGGATAGTCATTTGTCTGAAGTGGTGTAGGGTTTCCTGCCTGGGCAGGGGGTTGGACTAGAAGGCCTCCAAGGTCCCTTCCAAGTCTGTTATTCGGCTCTGTCATCCAAGTCATCATTACCCACTTCCTCGGAGAGCTCTTGAATCCAAAGGATCCTCAATCAAATATTTGCCCTCCTCTCCCCTCTCTTCAAATTAATTTCCTCAGGATGCCACCAAAGAGTTAACCGTTGTGGGCCCGAGAGCAGGCATCCCGTACCTCACATACCTACATCCAGATGCGCATCTGTTAATAAAAACAACAGTTGGTTACTTTTACTGACATTCCTATGATTTATAAGCAGGCTTGCAAGATTAATTTTTCTTTCGGTTTAAAAAAAAAAACAATAAAAAAATAAATAAATAAGCCTGTCATTTTTCACCCCGGAATCATATTGTCATTAGACATAGTCTCCGTATTGTAAGGAGAAACCTGAACAAATAAATGGTTTTGCTAGCTGTTCTCCCTTCTCTTTTCATTACTTTTTAATTCTTTTTGGCAGCGTATTTCTTGAATAAATAGCTGGTGGGGGGGGGAGGCGAGAGAGGGGGTGTCGTGGGAACCCGCCCCATTAATTATTATCATCTCCCCGGGAAGGCTTCAGAAGTTGCAGAATATTTTCTCTCTCTCTCTCTCTCTCTCTCTCTCTCTCTCTCTCTCTCTCTTATTTTTTTTCTTTCCAACCTGAAAAGTATGGCGGTCCGGTTTCCAATTCTGAAGTTCTGGGACGTTTTGGGCTCTTCCGTCAGCATAAATGATACTGACAACCTAAGACGGAGCTTCCTTAAATCTTCCAGGTCGCAGCATTAATATAGATTAAGTTCTGTTTTCTCCTCACTGTTTAAAGTTAAGCTGTCAGTCATCTTTCAAAGGGGACCCGAGAAGCCGCAGGAAGATAAATTCGTGAAAATAGACTTAACGTGCGGCTTTGGTGGCAAGAGAAATCCCCTGGCAGGGAGAAAGGAATCAAAAGAGAACCTACTGATTTCAGAGATTTTATTTTAACCCTGTGTGTGTGGGGGGGGGGTCTCATTTAAGAATATGTCCTTCCGGTAACTCCAAATAGATACGAATTAATATCCATGGAAGGTGAAGGACGTGAGAACCAATCTGTGTGCAAGAACTGGCAAGAACCAGCGCAGATCAGTTCAGATCAGGAAGAAACAAGGAGGCTATTTGTAGCTCAGGGGTTGAAATGAAGGATCCTTGGTCCTCTCTGAGCTTGGTGGTTTTGCTTGCAGGCGTTTTCATGACCCAACTAGGTAACCTCATCGGTGCTAGTGAGTGTGACTTGCTCCCTGTTTACATACAGCTCTGAGCTTGGCTGGTTTCTTCCACCAGGTAACATCATCAGTGCAAAACGGTCCTATCTCCAGTTGGAAAAAGTTTGGTCCAAAGCCTGTTAATTCAAAATGGCGAGAGGAAGAGGGTTAAGATTCTAATTTTGGATCTGACATAAAGACAAAAATATCTATCTATCTATCTATCTATCATCTATCTATCTCTCTGCCTGTCTGTCTCTCTCTCATCTCCCTCTCTCACACACACATTCTCACACTCACCTGTCTGTCTGTCTGTCTGTCTGTCATCTCTGTCTCTCTTTCTCTCATCTATCCATCACTCTGCCTGTCTCTCTCCTTCTATCTACTCTTTCTCTCTCTCTAATATATCTATCTATCTATCTATCTATCTATCTATCTATCTATCTATCTATCTATCTATCTATCTATCACTCTGCCTGTCTCTGTCTCTCTCTCATCTCCCTCTCTCACACACACATTCTCACACTCATCTGTCTGTCTATCCTATCTCTCTATCTCTCTATCTATCTATCTGTCCTCTCTCTCTCTCTCTCTCTCTCTCTCTCTCTCTCTCATACACACTATCTAGCTATCTATCTACCCACCCACCCACCTACATACCTAATGACCCAATTATTTTTTATTTATTTTTTTTATTTTTAATCACATTTTTATACCGCCCTCTCTCCCAAGGGACTCAGGGCGGTTTACAGCCTATTAAAAACACCAATACATAACTATAAATACAGAAATAAAACACTAATTAAAAAACTTATTAGATAAGGCCGAATTAAAATTTACAATTAAAATAATAAAACCCCGTTAAAACTACATTTAATTAAAAACCTAGCCCAGTCCTGCGCAGATAAATAGATGTGTCTTAAGCGAAAGGTTCGAAGGTCGGGAAGTTGACGGAGTCCCAGGGGAAGTTCATTCCAGAGGGTGGGAGCCCCCACAGAGAAGGCCCTTCCCCTGGGTGTCGCCAGTCGGCACTGCCTGGCTGACGGCACCCTGAGGAGTCCCTCCCTGTGAGATCGCATGGGTCGGTGGGAGGCAATCGGTGGCAGTAGACAGTCCCGTAAGTAACCCGGCCCTATGCCATGGAGCGCTTTGAAGATGGTTACCAAACCCTTGAAGCGCACCCAGAAAGCCACAGGCAGGTAACAATATCAGGTAACAATTGCAGGTAACAATTAGGTAACAATATCAGTGCTAGTGAGTGTTGCTTTCCCCCTGTTTATATTCAGAAGCGCTGAGCTGCGTTGTTTCCTTGCAGACGTTCCATTACCCAACTAGGTAACATCATCAGGCTCCGGAAGGGAGTGCGGTTTGCTCTCTGTTAATATACTAGTCTCTTGCCCTGTCAGGGTTGGTGTCTATGTTCTTGGTGGTTCCTTGATTAGGCTGTGATTTATTGTTTGATTGTTTGAGTTGGTAGCCCCTCGATTTGAGATATTGCTTGCGGCTTGATTGTTGGTCTGGTATCAACCTGGGTGTTAATAACCTCTGCTTATCTGGTCGTTGATTGCTGGCAAGGAGGCTTTTTGGCCTTGTTTTGTTTTGTTTTTGTTCCCTTCCAACGTATATAGGACATGTTTATTGTCATATCCTAGCCGAGCTCTAGGGCCTGTTTCCTATTGTGTGTCTAGCAGGATCAAAGCCCTTGATTTTTCTGCGGTCGTCTGCTCCTTGAATGTGCGGGTGAGTTTCCAAAAGGCTGAAATTGATGGATCCTCCTGTCCAGAAGTCTGCCTTTGAGGGTGGAGGAAACTTTACAGCTAAAGGTCCGTTCCATGAAAGACAGGGTTGAGGTGCACATAAAAAAAAACGCTGCCCAGGAAAACTGTGGGGAGATCTTCCCTTCCATCCCTCATAAAAGACCAGAAACCTGAGGTCGCCCTAGTGAAGCTGAATAATGAGGCCTAGCCACCTTGAATCTCCGAGAAGGGTGGTGTATAAATGACTGTATAAATCAAGAAATAATGGGGCGTTCAGAAGAGACAACAGGAAGGAGCAGTTTTTCACCCAGGTGGGCGACTAAACCCTGGGACCTGCCGCCAGCGGATGAATTGATGGACATCAATATGGACAACGCGGAAAGGGGGATTCAGCCGTTGGTGGAGGACAAGGCCATGGATGTCAGTAGCTCATAGTGACCCATACATTACTTCTAGTATCAAAGGTAATACGTCTCTTGGTGCCAGGAGCTTAGGAAAATATATATATATGTCAGCGCAAGGTCCTTCAAACCAAGAAGGCGATCCAGGCAATGCTAGCGTCCGGTACCTCTCGCTGTATTCCGAAAGTAAACTCGCCTGCCCGTTATAATTTGGGATATTTGCAATATTTGAACGTCGAACCAGCCTCTACTGCTCTCTCTGCTGTTCGACTTTGCTGGTTTACTAATCTAATCCAGGTTGTCCGAGCAGCTTCTTTCCGAAGGATTAATTTACAAATGTCTTTTTTTTGGAGGGGTCAGCAACATATTGCAATATAGCATTTTGTTATTCCAGTTTTCCAGAAAAACAACAACCCAAAAACCTGTTTTAAAAGAAGCTGCCAGGGAAAGATACAGGATTTCTAAATAAGCATCTGGAAAGAGGAGGAGGAGGAGGAGGAAGGAGAAGAAGGAGGAGGAGGAGGAGAAGGAGAAGAAGGAGGAGGAGGAGGAGGAGGAGGAGGAAGAGGAGGAGAAGATGTAGATGAAGATGAAGAAGATGAAGATAGAGGAGAAGGAAGAGGAGGAGATGATAGAGGAGGAGGAGAGGTGGTGGTGGAGGAGGAGGAGGAGGAGGAGAAGAAGAAGAAGAAGAAGATGATGATAGAGGAGGAGGAGATGAAGAAGATGAAGCTAGAGGAGGAGGAGGAAGAGAGAGGATATTATAAAAATACAATTAAATAATAAATAAAGAGGAGGAGGAGATGAGGAAGAGGAGGAGGAGATGATGATAGAGGAGGAGAGGAGAAGAAGGAAGAGAAGATGAAAAAGATGAAGATAGAGGGGGAGGAAGAGGAGGAGGAGAAGAAGAAAAAGGAGGAGGAGGAGATGATGATGGAGGAGGAGGAAAAGGAGAAGGAGAAGAAGGGGATGCTGTATTATATTTATCTGTCTCGAGGCAATAAATCTGTTTTCTGCAGATTAAATACCGACTTCTCTTTTCGAAGGGCTTTGTTTCCTCAAACCTCTTATCAGGTGGAGTGTGGCACTAATCACACCTACGGAAACTTGTAATTTTCCTCAAGGAGGTGACACTGACAGAATTAAAAATGAAGGTGCCCCCTCCCTCCCTCCCTCCTCCCTCCCCCTCCTCCTGGAAAATCCAGTTCATTACAAATTAGCAGTGGTCCTAAGGAAAACGGAGGGCTGAGAGGTGTCAACCAGTGATACGCGGGAAAAGAAACCCAGCATTTTCAACTGTCAGGGAGCCCGGGAGCCAAGCTAGCCCTGGAACAAATTAATCACATATTGTCAAGGCAAAGTTGCATCAAATTAACACATCGGATTCCGGCATATTAATGCGAGAATGCTTTCACCTGATTATTACTGCAAGCCATTGCCACTCTCCGGCTGCAAAGATATAATTAAATTGCTAAATAGAAAGCGCATATAATGTCTCCGCGCGCATTTAGGGTGCAGGAGCAGAAAAGACCACAGCCGGGGAAGTGACAGATTCCATTTTGGGGGGGGGGGGTGGGTGAAAAACTTGATTCTCACTCTACCCATCCCTTCCAACCCCCAACTCCACCCCCTCCACCCATCCCTCGCTTCTCTTCCTCCCTCCTCCTGGAAAATCCAGTTCATTACAAATTAGCAGTGGTCCTAAGGAAAACGGAGGGCTGAGAGGTGTCAACCAGTGATACGCGGGAAAAGAAACCCAGCATTTTCAACTGTCAGGGAGCCCGGGAGCCAAGCTAGCCCTGGAACAAATTAATCACATATTGTCAAGGCAAAGTTGCATCAAATTAACACATCGGATTCCGGCATATTAATGCGAGAATGCTTTCACCTGATTATTACTGCAAGCCATTGCCACTCTCCGCTGCAAAGATATAATTAAATTGCTAAATAGAAAGCGCATATAATGTCTCCGCGCATTTAGGGTGCAGGAGCTGAAAAGATCACAGCCGGAAGTGACAGATTCCATTTTGTGGGGGTGGGTGGGTGAAAACTTGATTCTCACTCTACCCATCCCTTCCAACCCCAACTCCACCCCTCCACCCATCCCTCGCTTCTCTTCCTCCCTCCTCCTGGAAAATCCAGTTCATTACAAATTAGCAGTGGTCCTAAGGAAAACGGAGGGCTGAGAGGTGTCAACCAGTGATACGCGGGAAAAGAAACCCAGCATTTTCAACTGTCAGGGAGCCCGGGAGCCAAGCTAGCCCTGGAACAAATTAATCACATATTGTCAAGGCAAAGTTGCATCAAATTAACACATCGGATTCCGGCATATTAATGCGAGAATGCTTTCACCTGATTATTACTGCAAGCCATTGCCACTCTCCGGCTGCAAAGATATAATTAAATTGCTAAATAGAAAGCGCATATAATGTCTCCGCGCGCATTTAGGGTGCAGGAGCTGAAAAGATCACAGCCCGGGAAGTGACAGATTCCATTTTGTGGGGGGTGGGTGGGTGAAAAACTTGATTCTCACTCTACCCATCCCTTCCAACCCCCAACTCCACCCCCTCCACCCATCCCCTCGCTTCTCTTCCTCCCCCCTCCTCTTCTTCCCCTCCCCAGCCTTGTTGTTTTATTTACTTAGGAGTATCGGAGGATGAAATGAGAAAACTTAAGTTACCGGTGGGGCCCAGCAATTGCAGGCACCACTCTCTTCCCACTTAGATGAAATACCGGTTTAATTTAACTGATTTGCTAGGCTGGATCTGTGCATCTGTAATCGCCCCAACCAGAATGCCTGCCTGCCTTCTTCTTCTTCTGGATTTCACTGAACAAATAAAACACACACGCGCGCACACACATGCACAGAGAGAGAGGGAAGAAGGGAGGGGGAGAGAGAGAGAAAGAGAGAGAGAGAGAGAGAAAGGGAGAAAGAGAGAGAGAAAGAGAGAAAGAATGAGAGAAAGAGAAAGAAAGAGAGAAAAAAGGAGAGAAAATAATAATAATCATCAAATGCTCCCCTTCCCTAAATTGGAGCCTGGTTGGTTTCAAGTCCTGTTCACTTCGGGGATGAGAGAGGAAGAAAAAGAGAGAGAGAAAGAAAGAATGAGAGAAAGAGAGAAAGAATGAGAGAAAGAGAAAGAAAGAGAGAGAGAGAGGAAGAAAAAGAGAGAGAGAAAGAGAAAGAAAGAGAGAGAGAGAGAAAGAGGAAGAAAAAGAGAGAGAGAAAGAGAAAAAGAATGAGAGAAAGAGAAAGAAAGAGAGAGAAAGGGAGAGAGAGAAAGAGGAAGAAAGAGAGAGAGAAAGAGAGAGAAAGAATGAGAGAAAGAGAAAGAAAGAGAGAGAGAGAGAGAAAGAAGAAGAAAAAGAGAGAAAGAGAAAAAGAATGAGAGAAAGAGAAATAAAGAGAGAGAGAAAGAGGAAGAAAGAGAGAGAGAGAAATAATGAGAGAAAGAAAGAAAGAGAGAAAAAGAGAGAGAAAAGGCGAGAGAGAAAGAGGAAAAAAAGAGAGAGAGAGAAGCTTTGTTACTGTACCCTCACAAGCATCTCGGTCGTGCTCCGACGCATTGCCACTCCAAGCTAGAATGGAGACCCATAAGCCACAACTCCAGGGAGCTTAGCCCACCGTCCCCCATGCATCCTCCTCCTCGATCCCGGCCTTTTTAATGTGCTAGAAAGACCAATGGCACGGAGGGTAATCCTGCGAAACAGTGATTCGTTTATCGACGGAATCCCAACGAAGCACGGATTCCGGTTCCAGCTGCCCTTTTGCCCCCCCCCTCACTTTTTTCAGAGGGTGCCCCCAAGACGTCCCTCAAACTTAGATTTTGCAGCCCGCTGCCCAAAGCTTCCTATTTTGGGGTTGCCCCGCCAATCCACTCACAACCCCAAGGTCGGAGAGAGACTGGAGAAGGAGGAGTCAAGCGGGGAACTAGCCTGGAATCTCTACGTAGCCGCCAAAGAGCAAGGTCCCATCTCTCTTGAACGCCGTTGAACCTTATCTAGTCTGGTCCAGGGACAAACCGCCAGTCTGAGAAGATTCTTGTAGGCACGAGCAAATAAAATAGCTAGTTGAACGCTTCAGGGGTGAATCTGGTTGTCTGGTTGTTCAACAACTAACATCTTTCGGGGGCACCGCTCCAGCCATGGGGCCTTGTTTGGAAATTCAGTTCTTTGGTGGTCTCTGCAGCCTACAAGACAGGGAGAAGGAGGCAGACAAAGCGCCTGCTCCAGGGGTCCACCTGTCCTACAAATTATCCAGGAGGCCAATTGTAATCACCAAGGCTGACCAAGGCAAGGACAGGTAGTCCTTCGTTTAGTGACCGTTTGAAGTTGCAACAGCGCTGGGGAAAAAAAATATGGCTGTTTTTCGCACTTAAAGCAACCATTGCCACAGCTTTGTGGTTGGGTAATCCAAATTCAGACGCCTGGCAAGTGATTCACGGTTAGGACGGTTGCAGTGCCCCGGGGTCACGCGATCCCCTTTTGCCACCTTCTGACGAGCAAACTCGAATGCCCGGTTCGCTTCCCAACCACGTCATGACTCGCTGAACGACTGCGGCAAGAAATGGGAGCAAAACTCGTTCGATTGTTTGTTTATTTGTTTATTTATTTGGAAAAATTATATTGCCGGCTACTTACGGCGACCGAACGACAAGTGTCTCCCTTAGCAACAGAAATTGTGGGCTCAATTGAGGTCATAAGTCGAGGGTTACCCGTATTGCATTGCATTGCATTTATTTTATTGATTTTATTTTATTTTATTTTATTATTTTGGGCTCAATTGTGGTCATAAATCGAGGATTACCTGTATTGCACTGCATTGCATTGCATTTATTTTATTATTTTATTTTACTTTTATTATTTATTTTTTAAATTTTATTATGGTGGTGCATTCGGCTTGTTCGTTTTGGAGACCTGCGGATCCACAGTTGGACTCTGCAAAATGTGACCACTGAGAACACCCAGGATCAGGGCAAAGATTGAGCCTCTTTGTTAGTGGTTTGCACACCAAGTATTATTCAAGGAAGAAGAGCAGCCATTTCTAATGAGCTATAGAATATAATTTTAATGAACACGCCGTTTGAAATAGATACCAAGGAACTTGAGGCGGGCGGGCGGGCAGGGGTGGGAGAAGGAGGGCGAAGGAGAAAGCTGCGGTCATTTAATTAGAACATGTTTAATTAGAATAAAAAAATTCAAAAATACAATTTTATGTGACAGCCTAGTTAATCTTCTGCTTGAATCATATTGCGTTTTATTCAATTTAATTGATTTTAAGCTTGGTCTAATGTTATTATCCTTCACTTAATTATACATGGCTCAAAATCAAACCATGTTCATAAGTCAACATTCCCGATAGCCGAGAGAAAAGGATTGAATTCTCTCAGACTTGAGAGAAAGAAATGGCCAGGCGCTCCCCACCCACCCCCAAATTAGAGGATGCTATTATTTTCTAAGACAAAGGACAAAAACCCGGCTCACCTCCCGTCGTTATTTTATTTTCATGAAACATTATCGATTTTCTTTTTTAGATTATTAATCTGTCGTACCTCCAAGGACTCCTTTGAGTCTTTGAGATAGAAAAACAGATATATTTGCCCATGGACGGACGGAAGTCCCATGAAGTGTTAAGTCAGCAATCAGTTGCCGTAGGTTTATTTCGAGGGTTAGAATTAGCATTTTTCCAATGCGATTCCTCTAATTTTGCTAGATTGGAGATCATCCAATATCTCAGGGGCTGCCCCAAAGAAGTTGGGGGGGAGGGTCGAGCTATTCTCCTGAGGGCAGGACAAGAAGCAATGGGTGGAAACTAACCAAGGAGAGAAGCAACTTAGAACTAAGGAGAAATTTGCTGAGAGTGAGAACAATTAACCAGTGGAACAACTTGCCTCCAGAAGTTGTGAATGCTCCAACACTAGGAGATTTAAAGAAGAGGTTGGATAACCATTTGTCTGAAGTGGTGTAGGGTTTCCTGCCTAAGCAGGGGGTTGGACTAGAAGACCTCCAAGGTCCCTTCCAACTCTGTTATTCTATTCTATTCTATTCTATTCTATTCTATTTTACATTCTATTCTATAATGGAAAGTGAATCTCAGCAGTACAACCACAACTTCCGTCTCCTCAGCTGGAGAGAAAGCATCCATTGCCACGTTTTCAACGGATGCTGGGATGGGATGGCCTTCTCCTGATCCAAAATGGCACCTTGTACTTTAAAAACAAAACAACAACCCTGCAGATTGGAAAAAGCTCTACAGTACAGGTAGACCCTCGAGTTACAATTTGGGGAAAAGTTACAACGGGGGGGCAGGGGAAGTGACTGATGATTGTTTTTCACACTTAACAACCCAGTGGTCAAAGTGATGAAAAGCCAGATGCTTTTAAAAGGCAGTGCATAAAATCCAAGCTATTCATTCACTAATAACCAGAGTCTTTTTTTTTTTTAAAAAAATCCTTTTAGATCCACAAAAGATTCAGAAAGCACCAACACTCATACTGTGGTGTGTGTGTTTGTGTGTGTTTGTGTGTTTTCCCTTGGGCAGAAAAGAATCTTGTTCATTTCCTGTCTGGTTCCCAGATTGGGGGCAGGTTACAAAACAGCCCCCTCGGTCTGTGTTTTAAAAAAAAAACACGTTTCACCCCCAAATGGAGAAATATCCTCAAAAAGGGAATCTAGCAAAGCCACATTTTAGAGGTTTAAAAATGCACAGCCTGTTTTCTAGCTCCGGGTGTCTGAGATGACTTTCTTTTCTTTTCTTTTCTTTTCTTTTCTTTTCTTTTCTTTTCTTTTCTTCCTCTCTCCCCCCCCCCACTTTTAATAGCATCTGTTCATTACAAGATCCCGTGGCAGATTTCTGCAGCAAACACACATTGTGTTTATGGTACTTTTAAAAGCTTATTTATTAAGAGGCCATTTGGTGGCTGCACTTTTACGGCTGGGTTTGTTATCTCTTCTAATGAAATTAACCCACTTTGATGAGGGGAATGTGAAATAGGAATAAATCCTCCAAAGCAGAGGGCCTGTTTTTCTCCCTTTGCCCATCCTTCACTAGCTCAGTTGAGCCTCCGAGCATCAAGCCGGGGAAAGCTGCCTTAACTGACCACAGAACAGAGTTTGTCTCCCTTGGAGATGACCATTAAACCCATCCTGGAGGTGCTTTCAGTCGGGGATTGGAACTGCAGTTCCAATCCCCGACTTTCGACCTATGTCGGAAGTTACCTGTTCCAAAGGGAGATTTTCTGCTAGGGAGATAGAAAATATTTCAGCTTGGTGGTTTTCTTGGAGACGTTTCATTACCCAGCTAGGTAACATCATCAGTTGCTAGATTTATATTAGATATGCTAGATTTACAATTTATACTGATATTGATTGTTTCCTGATTGCTTATTTGTAGCCTATGACTATCATTAAGTGTTGTAAGTGTTGTACCTTGATGAAGGTATCTTTTCTTTTATGTACACTGAGAGCTTATGCACCAAAGACAAATTCCTTGTGTGCCAATAAAAAATTCTATTCTATTCTATTCTATTCTATTCTATTCTATTCTATTCTATTCTATTCTATTCTATTCTATTGATTCTTGACGAATGTATTTTTTCTTTTATGTACACTGAGAGCATATGCACCCAAGACAAATTCCTTGTGTGTCCAATCACACTTGGCCAATAAAGAATTTTATTCTATTCTATTCTATTCTATTCTATTCTATTCTATTCTATTCTATTCTATTCTATTCTATTCTATTCTTTCCATATTTTATTCTATTCTATTCTTTTCTATTCTATTCTTTCCATATTCTATTCTATTCTTTACATATTCTATTCTATTCTATTCTAAGATAATGCAGTTGGGAGAGAGGAGGAGTGTAGGGTCCTTGTGCTCTCACAGCTTAGTTGTTTCCTTGGAGACGTTTCATTATCCAACTAGGTAACATCATCAGGCTAAAAAGGAGTGGGGTTTGGGAAGTGGAGGAAGGAGAAAAGGAGATGGAAGACTGTGGGGGGTCTTTGGTGCTCTCTGAGCTGGGTGGTTTTCTTGCAGACGTTTCATGACCCAACTAGGTAACATCATCAAAGCTAGAAGGGACTGGGGTTTTGCTCCCTGTTTATATACAACATATCCTCAGTCCCTTGCGGCGCTGATGATGTTACCTACTTGGGTAAAGGAACGTCTGCAAGAAAACCACCAAGCTCACACAGCAGCACCCACAATTGCACCCAGAGCTACAAACGTTCCCTTCTCGTTTTACGCGGTATAATGATTAACAGGGATATTAAGGAGGAATTGTGTGGAAGTGCAAAGAGGCAGGAGGAGGGAATTTCAGCATAAAACATGAGTTTGTTCATGACTCCTGAAGCCGGGGCAGAATCTTCACTGCGATTCCGAGGAAATATTCCTCCAAACTCGCTTTGCCTGCCCGACACCTTAGAACATCTGGGCTGTAATTGAAAAATACTGTCGAGAGGGCGGAGGGAGGTTTCTAAGTGAAGGCACCACTGCAGAATACCAAAATTAAACGCGCAGGAGGGTGTGGGGGGGGAGCTTTATTTACGCAGCATTTAAATATTCATACTCTGTTATGCTTTGCATCACAGGAAATTACTGGGTTAAAATTTTATGATTGGTGACAACCCAAACGAGATAAATTAAGCGAGGACATTAATGGGATTTTACTGTCTGCTGGAAAACAAAAGCAGTCCAGCTGATTTTTCGTTTGATCTACTCAGTCTAGTCAAGCCAAGCTAGAATAGAATAGAATAGAATAGAATAGAATAGAATAGAATAGAATAGAATAGAATAGAATAGAATAGAATAGAATAGAATAGAATAGAATAGAATAACAGAGTTGGAAGGGACCTTGGAGGTCTTCTAGTCCAATCCCTTGCTTAGGCAGGCAACCCTACACCACTACAGACAAATGGTTATTCAACCTCTTCTTAAAAGCTTCCAGTGTTGGAGCATTCACAACTTCTGGAGGCAAGTTGTTCCACTGGTTAATTGTGCTAACTGTCAGGAAATTTCCCCTTAGTTCTAAGTTGCTTCTCTCCTTGACTAGTTTCCACCCATTGCTTCTTGTTCTACCCTCAGGTGCTTTGGAAAAGAGCTTGACTCCCTCTTCTTTGGGGCAGCCCCTGAGATATTGGAAGACTGCTATCATGTCTCCCCTAGTTCTTCTTTTCATCAAACTAGCCATGTTCAGTTCCTGCAACCGTTCTTCATCCAGTCCCCCTAATCCTCTTGGTTGCTCTTCTCTTTACTCTTTCTAGAGTCTCAACATCCATTTTACATCGTGGTGACCAAAACTGAATGCAATATTTCCAAGTGTGGCCTTACCTTCAAGGACTTATAAAGTGGTATTAACACTTCACGTGATCTTGATTCTATCCCTCTGTTTATGCAGCCCAGAACTGTGTTGGCTTTTTTGGCTGCCGCTGCACACGGCTGGCTCATATTTAAATGGTTGCTAGTTGGGTCATGAAACATCTGCAAGGAAACAACCCAGCTCAGAGCTACTATATATAAACAGGGAGCAAGTCACACTACCAGCACTGATGATGTTACCTAGCTGGGTCACGAAATGTTTGCAAGAAAACCACCAAACCCAAAGATCCCTCATATACAAACATTCTCGTGTATCAATTAAAAATAATAATACATGCATGAAATTAATGTACTTTATGCGTCCTTCTGCCTTTTAAAGAAAAAGACACGGGAGATATTTTTGGGGTCTTGTAAAAGTAAGGATGTGACGTTTTGTTTTGTGGAGATTTGGGAAAGCGGGGAGGGGGAAAACCTGCCCCCTCCATTTATTTCTGTTTTCCCTAATGTTTTATATTGTTTGTTAGGAGGTGTGAGTCAATGGCTTGAATTAATTCTAATTACTGGAGAGGCACATCCTGATTGAGCAAATAAAATAGTATGCTCATTTGCGCCAAGGCCATCTAATTAAATGCTAACTTTGGATAAGCCGGATGTGCGTGAAAGATTAATTTTTAAGAGGGTTTTATGACTCACTAAATAACGATTCGGTTAAAAATCTCTCGCATTATATATCATTAGGCCATCTAATCTTAAAGCGTTATAACATTAAGTCACCGAACTCCATTGTAAAGGAAGATCTGGTAAATCATGATTATTAACAAATTAATCATATATTCCCCCCTCCCCCCTCCCCCGCCAGCAAGTAAGTGCATATACTGTATTTGGTTCTGTGCTGAGAATTAAATCGAGGCTTCGCTTGAGTTTCAAATGGATTTTGGTGCCGTAAATAGAAAAGGAGAAAAGTTAGATTGTAAATCGGGATGCTCCCTTTGAAATCTAAGCTTCCCAGACCCCTCTCAAATATCTTTGGACCCATTCAGAGGTTATCTCTTGAACTGTCATTTTTAATATCCCGGCCAAAGAAAATTATTAAATGCATAGGGCGCAGTTGTCCGGCAGGACCTTGATTAATTCATTTTAATGTTCATTAAACTTTCAATTAAATGAAACGGATAAAGTGGATTTAGCTGCTCTCTCTTTGTCCCGCCTTTGCCTGCATTTTGGAGCGTGGCCCCAGGATGACTTCAACGATCAGGGGTTTATTAACAAAACAACGATTTTAAAAAAAAGCATGTTTTAAGATCAGGTTGGTTTGCTGCAGCTTCTGTTTCCTCGACCGGACGTAATTGAAAAGGTGACAGAGGCATGGAATGGGATGGATTTCCCATCTGCTATTTGGGAAGTCCCATCTCTTCCAAAGGATTGAATTATGTAAATAATCTTTGGGAGTCGATCATTCGAATTTGCATCGAAGAAGACCACACTTGGAATGTCATGGCATCCAGTTCGGTTGCCATGATATAAAAAAAAGATGTGGAGACTCTTAGAAAGAGTGCAGAGAAGAGCAGCCAAGATGATTAGCGGACTGGAGGATAAAACATGCGAACAACGGTTGCTGGAATTGGGTAGGTCTAGTTTGATGAAAAGAAGAACTAGGGGAGACATGATAACAAGTCTTCCAATATTTAAGGGGCATCTGCACAAAGAAGAAGGGGTCCACCTGTTCTCTGAAGGCAGGAGAAGAAGCAATGGATGGAAACTCATCAAGGAGAGAAACAACCTAGAACTAAGGAGAGATTTTCTGATAGTGAGAACGATTAACCAGTGGAACGGAAGTTGCCTCCAGAAGTTGTGGGTGATTCCTCATGTCATTTTTAGAAGAGACTCGACAGCCATTTGTCTGAAATGTATACGGTTTCCTGCTCCAGCACGGGGTTCGACTAGATGACCCCCAGGGTCCCTCCCAACTCTTGTTATTCTGTCGTTCCAATGCAATGGATGCAAGTGGGGCTCTGCTCCCCCTTTTGACTGGGAGAAGGCTTGATATACCCCAGCCTGCCTTCCACTCCCTGCGAGAGAAGTTTGCGTGCGTTTGCGTGCGGTTTAAAAAAAAAAAAGTAAATGCAAATGGTTTCGCCCCCCTACGATCCATTTGGTTTATGCACATCAGCAATTCAGGCAGCCTTCGGTCCCCATCGTCGTCATCTTCCCCGGGAAAAGATTAATGATGATAAAGCAGCGGAGGCCCAATTTTTTTTTATTTTTTTTTTTTACTTCAGCCTCCCAACATTAGAATGATATAAATAAGAGTCATAAATCCACCCTTCCCTCTGACTCTATTCTCCAGGCGCCCCAGACGGAAGACCGGCTAGCTTCTGTAGGGCTTGTAAGAGAAGAACGCTTCACCAGGAAGAGACGGCCGGTCACCTGGCGGGGAGATTAAAGTCATGCGGGCTTCCTTCCAGGCGGCAGAATTACAGCGTTTAACCAGATGGGAAGGGACCTTGGAGGTCTTCTAGTCCAACCCTATCTTGTCCCACTCCTCCTCTGACGGCCGGGTCGGAGAAGTCCGTATCAAGCGTGGCTGCAAAGCCTCTGCAGCTTTGCCAAAGTTCTGTCAGAGTTCTCAGGGCAGGCAGGAGACCAGGATGTGACTTCAGCAATCCAAGTTAGACTTTGCCTGACTCAAAGAATGCCAGAAAGCAGATCCTTTATATAGGCCATGGGGTGTGGCTCCATGACTCAGCACTTATCCAGGCCTGCCCCTCCCTTCCTTTTGCTGACGTCGCCTCTCCATTCTCCGGAAGTGAGGATCAGCCCACCTTTCGTCTTCTTGCTCAGCTGCCGGCAATTCTAGCTTGTGGCTGGCTTCAGGCGCACATGCTATAGGAGGGAGGTTTGTTTGCTCAGTCTGTCTGGGCATGGTGCCAGGGCTGGGGGCTGGAGGCATGCCAGGCCATTCTTCTTCACTATCAGCCTCTGGCTGAGATAGCAGAAGATGGGAGGGGCCCGGCTGCGGAGAGGGGGGCGGGCAAGGCACAACACCGATTGCCTCCCATCGACCAGTGCGCTCCCATAGGGAGGGTCTCCTCCAGGTGCCGTCGGTCAGACAATGTCGACTGGCGACCCCCAGGGGGAGGGCCTTCTCTGTGGGGGGCTCCTGCCCTCTGGAATGAGCTGCCTCCGAGGATACGTCAACTTCCTGACCTCCGGACTTTTCGACGTGAGCTCAAGACATTTTTGTTCCATCGCGCAGGGCTGGCCTAATAGTTTTAACGGGGGCTTTTATTAGAGTTCTAGTAGAGTTTTCATTATTTTAGCCAAATTGAATCAGTTTTTTAATAATGTTTTAATTTTTGTATTCTTGTTTTTTACCTTGCTGTAAACCGCCCTGAGTCCTTCGGGAGATGGGCGGTATATAAATCAAAATAATAAATAAATAAATAAATAAAGGGTAAAAGGAACCAAAAAACCCCACCATCACCATATGGCAGCTTCAAGAAATTAAGAGCTGTGATAGCTCAGGCTATTAGAAGCCTGTTATTAGAACACAGCAGCCTGCAATTACTGCAGGTTCAAGCCCGGCCCAAGGTTGACTCAGCCTTCCATCCTTTATAAGGTAGATAAAATGAGGACCCAAATTGTTGGGGGGGGCAATAAGTTGACTTTGTAAATATACAAATAGAATGAGACTATTGCCTTATACACTGTAAGCCGCCCTGAGTCTTCGGAGAAGGGCGGGATATAAATGTAAATAAATAAATTTAAAAAATGCCATAATGTTCGTAGTTAAGTTAGTAGCACTATTTTTCTTTTAAAGAAAAGCCTCGTATAAAAAGTACCAACAACTAATACAAAATAACATTTAAAGTTTGCCAGCAGCCCACTTAAAAAAAAAAAAAAGCCAAAATCGACTAACAGCTGATAAAACGCATTGATGTGCACCAGCATTTAGCTGCCCAAAAAAATATAAAAAAATAGTTTCCAATGCTGGGTTTTACATCTAAGGAATTTTCACTTCTTTTTTCGTTTTTCGCCCTGTCTTATAAAACAACTTTCTGGTTTGGATCCCTAATAAAACTTGATTTGAAAGGGGCATTCGAGTGCCTGAAACTCAATGTCCCTTATCTGGAAAATCTTGGAGGACAACAAATGCTGAGCAAGGTTCAGCGATATCCTTCCTTTCTCCAGAGCTAGCAGAAAAGTATAAATTACAGCTAGTCCTCGACTTTACAACGCTTCATTTAGTGACCGTTCAAATTACAAAAAAAGGGGGGAGACTTCCAACCGTTGTTTTTTTTCAACCTTACCGACCGCTGTAGCATCCCCCGCGATCCCGTGATCAAAATGCAAAATGTTTTGACAACCGACTCACATTTTCGATGGCTGCAGCGTCCCAGGATCGTGTGATCCCTTTTTGAGATCTTCTGACGAGCCGCGTGGAAGCCAGATTCACTTAGCCACCCACGGCCAGGAAGGTCGTAAAACGGGGCAAAACTCACTCAACGAGGGTCTCGCGGAGCAACAGAAAAGTTGGCTTCAGTGGTGGCGGTCGTAAGCCAAGGACTATCTGGATACAAAATAATTTTATTTTATTTTTTTTGCATTTATATCCCGCCCTTCTCCGAAGACTCAGGGCGGCTTACACTGTGTCAAGCAATAGTCTTCATCCATTTGTATATTATATATAAAGTCAACTTATTGCCCCCAACAATCTGGGTCCTCATTTTACCTACCTTATAAAGGATGGAAGGCTGAGTTAACCTTGGGCCTGGTGGGACTTGAACCTGCAGTAATTGCAAGCAGCTGTGTGTTTAATAACAGACTGTCTTAGCAGTCTGAGCCACCAGAGGCCCTTTTGAGGCAAAGGGACGTCATTCTCGCAGAGCTGGCCTTTCCTTGATCGCATTGGACTATCAAAGTCCAGACTGTACATTTCCTTAAAGGCAACTTTCCAAACTAAAGGCGGGACGCTTTGATATAGGATGCATAAAATATTTCCTAACCTTTTAATTTATTTATTTATTTATTTGTCACAACAGTATATGCAAACATTGACATAAAAATAATTGCTACCAACCTGCCTTCCATGGAGGACCTGTATACTGCACGAATCAAGAAGAGGGCCGTGAAAATATTTACAGACCCCTCGCATCCTGGACATAAACTGTTTCAACTCCTACCCTCAAAACGACGCTATAGAGCACTGCACACCAGAACAACTAGACACAAGAACAGTTTTTTCCCCGAAGGCCATCACTCTGCTAAACAAATAATTCCCTCAACACTGTCAAACTATTTAATAAATCTGCACTACTATTAATCTTCCCATAGTTCCCATCACCAATCTCTTTC
>NC_080554.1:3432500-3540000 GCF_028640845.1 Ahaetulla prasina
TTAATTTGCTGGCTGGCCCCGCCCCTTCCAGGAGTCCCCACGCATCCCGTTTTGGCTCCTAGGTAAGCGCAGGGAGGCCTAGGCCCAAAACAGGTTGTGGGGGGGGGCTCCCAGGAGGGTGCAGGAGACCAAGTGCTGCCTGTCACCCCCCTGGCCACGCCCACCAAGCCACGCCCACAGAACCGGTAGTCAAAAAAACATTGAATCTCACCACTGTTTGTTTTTTTTTTTTCATTAAAAAGTTTTATTTTTACAATCATATCAAACAGCTCATCCAATGTACAGTTATATACAATTAGTCGGGCTTGCCCAGTCACCACCCCCCTTTTTAACACTCTTCCCTCTTCTACCTTCTTTTACTTTCCAGACCTTCCTCTCCTTCTCTTATCTACATCCTCTCCTCCCTCCACCCTCCACCTTCCTTCTCCCTCTTCTCCCTCTCTTCCTTCCTCTTCTCCTCTTTCCTACCTCCTATTCTCTCCTCTTTTCTCCCTCCCCACCGTTCTAAAATGGTAACTGGGCAGACCCGACCCTACATTAATTATATTTATACATCTTCAATAATCCCTGTACATTAACCATCATTCCATCCTCTACCCTCAACCCCCCAGTTCCCTCCCCTTACCCCCACCCCCACCCGACTTCCCAGAACAAAATGCAGGGTGTCAAAACTAACAATCATAATCCAAAATAATTCCTAAATTATAATCTCTAGTCAGTGAATCCCACCACTGTTTACACCCCTTTTTTCTCTTAACCATCTATTGTCTGAGGAGGGAAACCAAAAAAGGAAGCACAGAGGCAAAAAACAAAACAAAAAACCAAACCAACACACAACCAGGATGTTAGCAGGAGAGAAACCGTCGCACGACATGGAAACATGGTTTGCTTAGTTGAATCAGTCGAACGCATCCGCCAGGGCAAGGCCTTTAATTTGGCTTGTTGGGAGCCAGTTTGGAAAGTTCTGGAAAGCTCCGTGATCAGGTGACGCCCACCCCCCACCCCCCCCGGACATGGCGATCGTCATAAATATGAACCATCGCCGAGCACCCGAATTTTGATCACGTGACCACAGAAAGGCTGCAACGGCCGTGTTAAACTGACCAAGGAGAATATTTTGCAGCTCGGGGGGGGGGGGTTGAAAGGAGGGGGGGGTCCTTCTCTCTGAGCTGGGCGGGTTTTCTTGCCGACGTTTCATCACCCAACTAGGTAATGCCATCAGTGCTCAGATAGGCAGCGGCGATGATGTTACCTAGTTTGGGTAACGAATCGTCAGGATGGAGCTTGTAGTCGAGGTCTTGTAGTCCACCCCCACCCCACCCCAGGCGACCTGCTTGCATCAACAGAGGGATAGAATCAAGACCGCATGAAGTGTTAATACCACTTTATAAAGCCTTGGTAAGGCCACACTTGGAATACTGCATCCAGTTTTGGTCGCCACGATGTAAAAATGGTGTTGAGACTCTAGAAAGGGTGCAGAGAAGAGCAACAAAGAGGATTAGGGGATGATTGGAGGCTAAAATATATGAAGGACGGTTGCAGGAGCTGGGTATGTCTCGTTTAATGAAAAGGAGGACTAGGGGAGACATGATAGCAGTGTTCCAGTATCTCAGGGGCTGCCCCAAAGAAGAGGGAGTCAAGCTATTCTCCAAAACACCTGAGGGCAGGACAAGAAGCAATGGGTGGAAACTAATCAAGGAGAGAAGCAACCTAGAATTAAGGAGGAATTTCCTGACAGTGAGAACAATTAATCCGTGGAACCACTTGCCTCCAGAAGTTGTGAATGCTCCAACACTGGAAGTTTTTAAGAAGATGTTGGATAATCATTTGTCTGAAGTGGTGTAGGGTCTCCTGCTTGAGGAGGGGGTTGGACTAGAAGACCTCCAAGGTCCCTTCCAACTCTGTTATTCTATCCTACTCTAGCTTCCAATGCTGGCCATAAAAACAGGGCCCCTTTCGAAAACGTGAGATAGGATAACACAGACTCCACGCTCTACCATTTCACAGAGAATAGAATAGAATAGAATAGATTTTTTTATTGGCCGTGTGATTGGACACAGAAGGAATTTGTCTTGGTGCATATGCTCTCAGTGTACATAAAAAAAAAGATACCTTCATCAAGGTACAACATTTACAACACAAATGATGGTCAATATATCAATATAAATCATAAGGGTTGCCAGCAACAAAGTTACAGTCATACAGTCATAAGTGGAAAGAGATTGGCGACGGGAACGATGAGAAGATTCATAGTAGTGCAGATTTAGTAAATAGTTTGACAGTGTTGAGGGAATTATTTGTTTAGCAGAGTGATGGCCTTTGGGAAAAAACTGTTCTTGTGTCTAGTTGTTCTGGTGTGCAGTGCTCTATAGCGTCGTTTTGAGGGTAGGAGTTGAAACGGTTTATGTCCTGGATGGGAGGGATCTGTAAATATTTTCACGGCCCTCTTCTTGATTCAGAGAGACAGAGGTGTCTCTTCTTAAAAAGACTGGACAGCACCTGTCTGAAATGCTACTGTATATAGAGTCTGCAAGAATGGTACAGGGTCTGTGATGAGATGTCTGCAAGAAAACCACCACGCTCGGAGACCATCAAGGACCCTTTGGTCGCGTGAAAAATCGGTCATAAGTCATTGATGCCGTTGTTAACTCGGAACAGTCACTAAACGATGGATTAGTTGTATTCCAGGACCCTGTTATTTTCTGGTTACCTGGCTACCATTGAACAGCTAGAGAAACTTTAGGGGGCTTGTTATTACCTCTAATATAATCAATGACAGCTTAAAGGATGAATTACCTGGAATGGGCACGCTTGGTGAACGTAAGTTACCAACCCAAGTTATGCGAATTAATTGGGGGAAATAGCAAATCAGGGAGCCGGCAAAATAATTCACTGTCACATCCAATCAATAAACTTTGTAAATCAACTCCTTTAATGCTCCTTTCCAAAAATGATCCATATAGATCAAGCGGCCAATTAAACAATTAACATGCGCTTGGCTGTTAATTAATTTCAGCATCAGTCAGACAGTGAAAACTTCAACTCGGGACTTGTCGAATTGAACGAGGGAGAAGGGAAACTCAAGTTCGCCAGGGGGTTAAAAATTCTGAGACGTCGCAACCCAAACAACCCAGGGCGACAAGAGTGTGTATTCATTCCCAAACACTCGAAATTTAAAATGTCGTGTCTGCTTGGCGAACGTTTACAAGGAATCTCCATGATTTACCAAACTGAACATCGCAGTCACGATTCATAAAACGTGGCCTGTTTCTTTCTTCCTAGATGGTCCTCCTTAACTTCTCTTTCTCCCCGTTCCTCGCAGCGACAACGTCTGTGCTTACTGCCTTCATATTGCCGAAGACGATGGGGAAGTTGACACGGATTTCCCACCCTTGGATTGCAACGAACCCATTCACAAGTTCGGCTTCAGTACGCTGGCCTTGGTCGAGAAGTATTCATCGCCGGGCTTGGTAGCCAAGCAGTCTCTTTTTGTCCGAATGTAAGTCTCTTCCTTCTCCTATTTATTGACCAATTAACTGGCCGCTATAAGAATATGAGTATAATAAGAATATGGTGCTCCGTTCTTCCTCTTATGCTCAAGTTCATGCGGGAACAGTAATGGAAGATCAGTGAAAAGATGCTCCTCAAAGTATTTAAAAAACATTGTGGTTGGGCAGTGCAATATATTTGGCACCCAGGCCTTTGTTGAGGGTTGCAACCCTCGACAAAGCTTGCAACCCTATCCTACAAACTTGCAACCCTGTCCTACAAACCTGGGAAATTTATATATGAAATCATCTCTTTTCTGTTCCTTTTCTCTGATTTTGACTTCACCATCCAGACATTTGTGAGATGAGCAGCTACGTGAGGAAGGAAGGAAGGAAGGAAGGAAGGAAGGAAGGAAGGAAGGAAGGGAGGGAGGAAGGGTAATATGCTGTAGGTAGGTAGGTAGGTAGGAAGGAAGGAAGGGTAATATGCTGTAGGTAGGTAGGTAGGAAAGAAGGAAGGAAGGAAGGGTAATATGCTGTAGGTAGGTAGGTAGGTAGGTAGGTAGGTAGGTAGGTAGGTAGGAAGGAAGGAAGGATGGATGGAAGGAAGGAAGGAAGGAAGGAAGGAAGGAAGGAAGGAAGGAAGGAAGGAAGGAAGGGTAATATGCTGTAGGTAGGTAGGTAGGTAGGTAGGAAGGAAGGAAGGGTAATATGCGGTAGGTAGGTAGGAAGGAAGGAAGGAAGGGTAATATGCGGTAGGTAGGTAGGTAGGTAGGAAGGAAGGAAGGAAGGAAGGACATGGGCCAGGAACTATATCCTGGAGACCATTTTCTCCAGCGGAATAGCCATGCAGATACACATCCCATCACTTGCAGCCCTGTGGCCACTAAGAATCCCAGAAGTTAAGCATTCAGCACATTAGCGCATACCGCATTATATTCGATCCGTAGGAGATGAGCAGGCTGAGTGGGAAGGCGGAGTTAAAAATGTCATCAGTTTGGAATCATTGCGTTGCCACAAGAGTACCAAGTCCAGCCCTGTGAATTCCAATGATCCTGGCACCGATTTAATTTTGACCATTAATTGACCAGATGCTTGTCTATAGGTAGCAATAACAAACTCTTCATCTGCTTTGAACTCTACAAATACTCCTGGCTCTTTGTGACCGAGAAGATCCTTGTCTTCGGTTCTTAGCAACGTACACAGAATTAAAAAATAATAATAATAATTCTAGCAAAGGATTAGCAGGCAGCTGTCATTTCAGGGATCCTTGTTGCAAGGGGCCAACTGCAAGGTTAGATAGCTAATAGGTTTCCGCTGAAATGCCGAATCTGTTCTTAGCGGTGTGAAACCGCCCATTGAGTTGCCACGTCCGCAGTTGACGTCGGGAGAGATTTTAGATGGAACTATAAGGCCTTGCCTCGCCAATCTTCCCAAGAAAGCAGGACTCTTGAAACTGCAGTGTGTTCCAAAGGGAGCTGTTGCGCCTTGTCCTCCCTCCTCTCCTCAGCCGGGCCCCTCCCGTCTACACCCAGGCCTGTTATCAGACTCCGAGTCTGATAATGAAGATGAACGGCCTGTCATGCCTCCAGCCCCCGGCCCTGGCCCCATGCCCGGAGAGGATTCCAGGAATGAACAAACAAACCTGATAAACCTCACTCCTACAGCGTGTGAGCAGGAAGCCAGCCACATGCTGGAATTACTGACAGCAGATCCAGCTGAAGAGAATTCAAAGTGGGAGGATCCTCGCTTCCGGAGATCTGAGAGGCAACGCCAGCAGAAGGAAGGGAGGGGCAGTCCTGGATAAATGCTGAGTCATGGAGCCACACCCCACAGCCTATATAAAGGACCTGCTTGTGGCATTCCAACCTTGAGTCAAGCAAAGTCTCGTCTAGTTTGCTGCTATCGGACTCTATCGCTGAAGTCACAACTTGGACTCCTGCCTGCCCTGATAAACCTTGAAGGACTTTGACAAGCTGCAGAGGCTTTGTTGCCACGTTTGATACGGACTTCCTAGACCCGGTCGTCGAAGGGGGAGTGGGACACGACATCAGCTTTGATTGGAAGGTTTGTGATAACAAGAGATCTAGGCAAGAACTGAAGCTTCTCACTTAAAACCAGCTATTTAAATGCTAACCAAACCCCTCCCACACAACATCATTGCAAGGAAACAGAAACTTCATATACAGATCACTCCATTCCTCCTCCCCTTCCTTCCCACTGCAAAATGCCAGCGTCCCTGTAGAAATATCTGGGACCTGACAGGAACATTCTCCCGCAGAGGTGAAGGAGGCAGCCAGACTTTCCTGCCCACTCAAAAGATCGCGCCCCAATCAATGCCAACTTTTTGACTCTACTACTCCCCACCGGTGGTTGAAAGAGGACCCGCTCCGAGGCTTGAAATACGTCGGAACTGAGCGCCGAACTTCTTTGCCGCTACGGAGAGTGTTAAATAATTGAGTTTGATTAGGAAAAGGCACCTCATTATCCCCCCCCACCCCCCCACCCCCACCTGTGCCCAGCTGGTAGGGGAGGGTCGAAATGAAGCTATTAGCTGTCTCTCTGTCTGGCATCGCCGAGCACTGAAATACATCTGTGTCTGATTTTCTCTTTTGGCACCATCACTCGAGAGAGCTAAGCAGGCGTGACCGAATTTGGCAACTCCCAAGGACTCTGGCAAAGTTACGCAAGGAGAAGACAGAGGGCAGCCATCCCAGCTTTCGAACGAAGCCATTAGTCTCCCCGAGCTGATGGCTTTTGAGAAGACCCGTCAGGCTAAAAAAAACCAGGCATCCTTGTCTGAGGTCAGGTGCCAGGTCTCCTTCTCCTCACCACCACCCCATTTCATCTGTGGGGAGGTGGGATTTTTCCAAGACGAGTCTTAGGGAGCGGGTCCTTCCAAAAGTGGACGTCAAGCTTTAAGCTCGATATCAACCTTTGGATATCCGCTTGCGTCCCCAGAAAACGCGACTCTTCCTAAGTTCGTGCGCCAAGATTTTATTAGAGACGATCCTGCAAAAAATCTCCACCGCTGGATCGTTTTCTAGAGGTCCGTCGATCTCCTCGGTTCCTAAGACAGTGATCTCCTCGGTTCCTTAGGACCACATTCTTAAGACATCGTCAATTCACATGCAAGCTAGCAAGGAGGTTGCTGATTCCACGGATGACGGAGGAAGGTCCTTCTGGTTAGAATGCAATTTTTTTTTTCTCCAGTCCTGGAGGCAACCAAGACGTTCTGACCTTCAGTTTGCTTCCATAGAAGCTGCTGTGCTTCTGTTGAGGTAGAGTAGCACCGCGGGTGAAGCTAAAACTACCCATTTTAGGAACGTTGAAAGGTTCTCAAGAGCTGTTGAATGTATCCGTGCTGGAGCGAGGAGTTCATATATTGGGACAGGAAACGGACAAAACGTTGCACTTACTCAACGGTCTTGAGGCGCGGTGTCAGCCGTGTTAGGTGAAGGTTTCTAAAAGAACCTGAACTACTAATGGTCAAAGCAAATTGGCAGTGGATAAGAGCCAAAGGAATTCACGGTGGGTTGGGCTTAAATCCCTTGTGGGCATGAAGGGACGCGTGACTGATAACGCATTTGACCCCTCCCTCCCTCGGGCTTAGCCTGGTCATCTCCTACATCACCGAGTAGCTTCATCTTGGGTGATTGAAGAAGAAATTTATTTATTTCCCTCTCTTCTCCCCCCTTAATCGATTTGTGGGGGGGGGGTGTCGTGCATTTTCTCTGTCTCTCTCTCTCTCTGTGTCCTCTGTTTATCTGTCATTCTCTCTATCATCTATCCTTCTTTCTGTCTCTCACTCTCTCTCTTTCTCTTTGTCATCTATCTATCTGTATGTCTATTTTTCTCTCTCTCTCTCTTCTCTCTCTTCTCTCTCTATTTCTTTTCTCACTTTCTCTGTCTCTCCCTATTATCTATCTGCCTGCCTTATTTATCCATCCATCCATCTCTATCTTTCTGTCTCTCTGTCTCTCCTCTTTCTCTTTCTCTTTCTCTCTATCATCTACCTTCCTGCCTGCCTTATCTATCTATCTATCTATCTATCTATCTATCTATCTATCTATCTATCTATCTATCTATCTATCTTATCTTATCTTATCTATCTTATCTATCTATCTTTCTATCATCTATCTATCATAACCGTCTATCGATCTATCTGTTCTATCTATAGCTATCTATCTAGCTTTCTCTCTGTCTGTCTCTTCTCTGTCTCCTCTCTCTCTTTCTCTCTCTCTCTCTCTCTCATCTATCTGCCTGCCTTATCTATCTATCTATCTATCTATCTATCTATCTATCTATCTATCTATCTATCATCTATCATAACCATCTATTGATCTATCTATTCTATCTTTCTCTGTCTCTGTCTCCTCTCTGTATTTCTCTCTTTCTCACTTTCTCTATCGCTCTCTATCATCTGCCTGCCCGCTCTATCTATCTATCTATCTATCTATCTATCTATCTATCTATCTATCTATCCATCCATCCATTCTTCCTCTTCTCCCCTTCCTTTCCCCTCTCCCGAACCTCACCACCCCGGCTTCCGCGTGGAGGCTTGGAACAGAAGATGGAGAGTCGCGTTACCTGAGAATGATCACTATCATTAACATTCACCGGGGGGGGGGAAGAGCGTGGGGGGGGCACGGGGGGGGGTTTCACTCATCACTCCTGACGGCAGAGACATGGCATCCGCTATGAAGTGTCCACAGGTGTAGCCCGATGATACATATTACATTGTGCCACAATGGATTTATGTATTCGGTAACAAAAGGAAAGGGTAATGAAAAAATACAGAGCGTAATCCTTTATTCCCCTACCGCACAATTTATCAGGAACGCCGGAGGATGATAAGTGCCCGGGATTTTACTCTGCTTGATTTAACCTTGTCACCCAGGTATGTTTTTGTGAAATGATGGGGAGGAAAGAGAGTTAAGAGGCAAGCCAGATTTCTTTTTTTTTTTTTAAGAGGGGTGGGAGGGGGACGGGGGACGGTGGTCATGTTATCCTGGGCTAATTACTTCTTAACATCCCAAAATACCATCCTCCCCCTCCTCCTCCTCCTCCTCTTCTTCCTCCTCTATACCCTACTTCCTTCTAGTACTGATGCTGTTACCTATTCAGGTTATGAGATGTCTGCAAGAAAACAAACAAGCTCAGAGTGCACCAATGATGCTACAGTCCTCCTCCCCCTCCTCCTCCTCCTTCCTCCCCTATACCCTACTTCCTTCTAGTACTGATGCTGTTACCTATTCAGGTTATGAGATGTCTGCAAGAAAACAAACAAGCTCAGAGAGCACTAAGGATGCTACAGTCCTCCTCCTCCTCCTCCTCCTCTTCTCCATAAACACCCCTCTCTTCTAGCATTGATGACGTTGCCTAGTTCAGTCATCAAACGTCTGCCAAAAAAACACACACATACACACAACCCTTCAATGGAGCTCAAGGGCCCCACCATTAAAGCCTGAGCCACAAACCTTCTCTTCTATCGGTCGGTCTAAATGTGGTCATCACCGTTGGAGGCCACCCAACGTTTGAGAGATTCCTTCTTCCCCCCCAATGGGGGTGTCTCCTTGAAATGCCAAGGTGCCCCCCCACCCCTCGGTAACTAGAGAAGGTCCCAAGTGAAGAGATGCCTTCGGGGAGTGGGGGGAGGATTCCCGCTCTGCCGATCGAGGGCGATTCCAGCCCCAGGAGACCCTAAAGTCACCTGCGCGCATCTTCCCCAGGCATTCGTACAGAACCCAGATGTTCTGCAGTCGTGTTTTTTTTTTTTCCTGAAGGCCTCCTCTCCTCTCCCTCCTCCGAATCCCTGCCTGTCAACCCTCGACTCCGAATAGCCCATTTCGCGGCCCTCCCTGGCCCCGATCCAGAATAAGCATCTCGTTGCTTATAATGTTGGGCCGCAGCCGTTGCCAAATCCTCACTTACTTGAATAGTTCCACTAAATATAGTCAAAGGCAGAGGATTTTTCCTTCCATCTTTTGTTTCTCTCTCTCTCTCTCTCTTTCTCTCTCTCTCTCAGTCTCTCTTGCTCGCTCTCTTTCTCTTTCTCTCTTGCTCTCTCTTTCTCTCTTTCTCTCTCTCTCTCTATTGCTCTCTTTCTCTCTCTCTCTCTCTCTCTCTCTCTCCCTCTCTCTCTTTCTCTCTCTCTCTTTCTTGCTTTCTCTCTTTCTATTGCTCTCTCTCTCTTTCTCTCTCTCCCTCTTTCTCTCTCTCTTTCTCTCCTTCTCTCTCTCTCATTTTCTCTCTTTCTTTCTCTCTCTCTTTTTTTTCTCTCTCTCAGTCTCTCTTGCTCGCTCTCTTTCTCTTTCTCTCTTGCTCTCTCTCTCTATTGCTCTCTCTCTTTCTTTCTCTCTCTCTCTTTCTCTCTCACCCTCTCTTTTTCTCTCGTTCTCTCTCTTTCTCTCTCTCTCTTGCTTTCTCTCTTTCTCTCTATTGCTCTCTCTCTCTCTCTTTCTCTCTCTCTTTCCTTCTCTCTCTCTCTCATTTTCTCTCTTTCTCTCTCTCTCTTTCTCTCCCTCCCTCTCCCCTCCCCCCGCCAGCTCCTTAGCCTGCCCTTTGCTTTCCTTTAAAAAAAAAAACACCACCAATGTAATATTATTGCTTTGATCAGTAAAATAAACTTTTAAAGATTGGTTCTGGGACAGGCTCCAGGGTCTGAGGTAAAGGATGGCTGACGTTCAGACATGATTCAGTAATGGAGGGATTGGAGCAATTAATTTGTCAGCTTTTGCGGCGGGGTGGGGAGAGGCAGGTTTTGCTCTCAAGATGGAAGGGGGTTGTTTATCCTAGAACTGAGGGCGAAGGGATGGAGACAAGAGGGAAGGAAGGTCTGTTTGGAAGAGCCACAAAAGTTCATTCAATTTCCCTCTTCTATCTTCTTCCTCCTCCTCCTCCTCCTCCTCCTCCTCTTCTTCTTCTTCTTCTTCTTCTTCTTTTTCCTCTTCCTCTTCTTCTTCTTCTTTCTTTTCTTCTTCTTCTTCTTCTCCTTCTCCTCCTCCTCCTCTTCCTCCTTCTTTCCCATCCTCCATAACTCCCTTTCTTCTGTACGTTGTAGCTGCAGGGTCATAGACTGGGGAAAGTGATAATCACAGATTCTTGAACTGAACAAGGCTTGAACTAGGTGATCTCCAAGGTCCTTGCATGGACTTTCTAAGCAGTGAAGTCTTCTCTGGAGAGTTCTGTTGGAACCCCAGAGTGGGAAACTATGGATATTGTGATCCATCCATCCATTCTATTTATCCATCCATATATCTATCTATCCATCCACCTACCCAATCATTCTGGCTATATTCATCCATCCATTATATCTGTTTGTCAATCAATTTGTCCATTCCATCCATCATATTCATCCATCCATCTACCCATTCATTCTATATATCCAGTCATCTATCCATCAATCCATCCCTCCTCTATATCTGTCAGTCTATCTCTGTCTATTCCGACCATCCATCATAAACATCCATCTCATTTTATTCTTTCTCTCTCTCCATTCATCCATTATGTTTGTCTATCTATCTATCTGAAATATCTCCAAACCACCTTCCGGCACAAAATACCTGTGGTTTTATGAAAGCAAGATATCCCTTTGCAATATTAAAATCTTCCGTTCCAGAAGGAAGTCCAGGCAGCCACTAGAAGTTCTGAACTGAAGGGGTTGTTTATTGGGATAAAATTCACGAAGACAAGAAAGCAAGAAGGCCCAAAGACATCGGTTGTCTCAGATGAGGGAATATCCCCCAGCACGATCAGATTCCCACACCAGGAGTCGGGACAACTCCACGAAAAAAATCCCACTCTTAGTTCGATGTTGGCCATTAGAACCTTCATTGTTGGAAGCGATAGACCTTCAAGGATTACCCAGCCAGTAATAAGGCTCCCTCTGACCTTATCTGATCTTGAAAAGCCAAGCCAGGTTGGCTTTGGTTCCCTATTTCCATGGAGGAACCCATAAATGTAAACTGAACTGGGAATTTGAGTAAGGGAGAAAGGGAAAGTCGCCCTAAAGTTTCCAGCAATGGCCTTGAAGGAAACCGACTCCTAGCAGATGTCGAAAGCTGTTGCTTTAATGACCTCATTCCACCCAAGTTAAAAGCAGAGAAACTCTTCTGTGTTTTTTCAGCAGAATGGGGATTTTTTTTCTCCCTCCCTCCCTCTCTCTTCCAGACCTGGGACAGCAGAAATGGTGTTTCACACCCTGATCTCTTCGGCTCTTTTTACTTTTAACTTCCCTCTTCGCCCCGAACTCTCCTTTGCAACCCTGTTTGTTTTGGAGCTGGGCCAAGAGAGCACCAGCAAAAAAAAAGAAAAAAATTCTCTTTAGTGTACTCTTGCCGTTCTCCAACTTTGCCCTCACGCAGCTGTCTTAAATGTCAAGGAAAGGTTTAGTCTGAAACCAAAGCCATGGAAAACTTTGCAATCTGTTAAAACAGGGGAAGGAATCGGGAAGGGGGGTGTTTCGTGTCCCACTTAACTCTCTCTAGGCCAGTGGTTCTCAACCTTTATAGTGCTGCGACCCCTTTAATACAATTCCCCATGATGTGGCGACCCCAACCGTAAAATTATTTTCGTTTTGAATTTATCGCGCCTGAAGCCGTATTGGCTAGCGATCTGAACTGCTTGCGATTGCCTTGAGGACGGAGGCATTAAAGCGGAGACTCCTCCCCTATTAAGTTTATGGCGCCTGAAGCCAGATTAGGCTAGCGATTGGGAGTGATTGCAGCTGGCTTGAGAGGGAGACATCAGAGCAAAGATTTCTCTCTTTTTTAATTCATCATCGCGCCTGAAGCCGAATTCGGCTAGCGATTTGAAGAGCCTGCAGCTGGCTTGTGGAGTCAACCATTGGAGCGCGATTCTTCGACTCGCAAGTATACTTCCCATATTTCCGATGGTCTTAGGTGACCCCTGGCAAATCGTCATTCGACCCCCAACGGGGTCCCGACTCACAGGTTGAGAACCGCTGCTCTAGGCAAAGGTGCCGCGTCTAAAGGAAAGTTCCCGGCAGATAAAGAAAGTCTCTATAAATCATCGAAACCTTTCTCAGCGTGAACCTATTATGTATTTCCTTGCCAGCGAAGGAATAAGTTGTGAAAGACTTGTGTTTTATTGACCAGGTATGGTTGGAAGCAGGGAGAAGAAAAGAAAAGAAAGAAAAAAAAAACAAGGGAAAAAAATTCTCCCCCACACCTTAATCAAAGTATCTTTCCAAACTTCAAAATGTCTTAACTATTTTCCATCTCTAAGCAGAGAGGAGAATGAGGGTGTATGGGGTCCTTGGTGCTCTCTGAGCTTAGTGGTTTTCTTGCAGACGTTTCATGACCCAACTAGGTAACAGCATCAGTGCTGCGAGGAAGGAAGGCTTGTGGAGAGGAGGAGGAGGAGGAGGAGGACTTTGGGGTCTTTGGTGCTGTCTGATCTTGGTGGCTTTCTTACAGACTTTTCATTACCAATCTAGGTAACATCATCAGTTACCTAGTCACCTAACGTATCTTCTATCTTTAGTTTGTTGGAATTGTTCTGCTTTTCATTGAATATTTGTTTTCCGTCTGCTTTTCTGGCGATCCGCTCCTTTCTCATCTCTTAGCCTGACGGGGAGGGAAACTTCCTTGTCTTCTGGAATTTTCCGCCTCCCTTCAAGAGGATTTGTATAACTGGCAGCTTAAGATGAAGCTTCTAGCCAAGTTCTTGTGAAGGGGGCCAAACGCTCCTCAGTTGTCATAACAGCTTTGTACTTACGAGAGAGACTGGAGGGGACTTTTCTCCTTCCTCCGTTGCTCCGTTTTTAAGGGGTGCAAGCCAGAATTTTTCTAGCTGGCTCCATTTTGCTGATGGGGAAAAAACAAACAAACCCAACCATTGGGACAAGATGAGACAACATCTCTGGCCAGCAATGGTCTTCTCTTTAGGCTGGTTCTTAGCCACCTAAAGATTGTCCGTTGGGGAATTATGGAACATTCCCAAGATGGTCTGTCCGGAGAATCTCATTCTTGCAGGACCCACATTGTCCTGGGCCTTTTTTTTAGCTCTGATAACCAATTAGTTCCTTGCTAGTCGCTGCCCCAAAAAATCGAAAGGTGGCTATCCTTGCAAGACGCCTTCCTTCAATGGGGAAATGTCTTACCTATCTTTTTTTTTTATTATTTGCATTTATATCCTGCCCTTCTCCTAAGACTCAGGGCGGCTCACACTAGAATAGAATAGAATAGAATAGAATTTTTATTGGCCAAGTGTGATTGGACACACAAGGAATTTGTCTTGGTGCATATGCTCTCAGTGTACATAAAAGAAAAGATACGTTCATCAAGGTACAACACTTACAACACAATTGATGGTCAATATATCAATGTTAGCAATAGTCTTCATTCTATTTACATATTTATATACAAAGTCAACTTATTGCCCCCAATAAGTCTTCAATGTTAGCAATAGTCTTCAATGTTAGCAATCGTCTTCATTCTATTTGCATATTTATATACAAAGTCAACTTATTGCCCCCCCAACAATCTGGGTCCTCATTTTACCTACCTTATAAAGGATGGAAGGCTGAGTCAACCTTGGGCCTGGTGGGACTAGAACCTGCAGTAATTGCAGGCAGCTGCTGTTAATAACAGACTGCATTAGCAGTCTGAGCCACAGAGGCCCCTTCTGAATGAAAGCTCTCCAACAAGCTCATAATAATTCTCTTTCAGATACAGTTTGAAAGGTGAGGGCTCCTGGGTGCTCTCTGAACTTGGTCGTTTCCTTGTAGATGTTTCATTACCCAACTAAGTAACATCATCAGGGCTAGTGATGTTACCTAGTTTGGGTAATGAAACATCTACAAGGAAACGACCAAGCTCATAGAGCATCAAGGAGCCCACAGTTGTCATCTTCCTCCTCCTCCTCCTCCTCCTCCTCCTCCTCCTCCTCCTCCTCCTCCTCCTCTTCCTCGCCCTCCTCTCCGCATACCCTACTCCCTTCTAATACTGAAGATGTTACCTAGTTTGGGTAATGAAACGTTTGCAAGAAAGCAACCAAGCTCAGAGGGTACCAAGGACCCCACAGTCCTCCTCCTCTTTCTTCTCCTCCTCCTCCAGTCCACACCCCCCCACTCCCTTCTAATACTGAAGATGTCACCTAGTTTGGGTAATGAAACGTTTGCAAGAAAGCAACCCAGCTCGGAGAGCATCGAAGGCCCCTCATTTCAACCCCGAGCTACAAATATTCTCCTTCAGTGTTTCCGACAGACGTTTGAACCCCTTCTGTGAATAAGTTGGGAAGAAACATACTTTAATTCCTATTTGTGCTGGGCCAGAGCTGGGCAGCCCATCCTGAGTTTCCTTATTGTTAAAACAAGTCTTGTCACCAAGGAAATAGCTAAGACCACATGCAGGTTTTACGAAAGGGAGGTAACTAATGATAATAATTTGTCATTTTCTATCCTGCTCATCTGCTGAGGCTTTTAGATAAGCTTAGATTTAAAACCCAAAAAAGGCAGTAATTGCAAAAAAAATGCAAGCCGGGAATAACAATCTAAAATAGATGAGGCAGATTAGCAGAGGTGCTCTTGAAACTTCTGAAAGTTACTTCTGGGTCAGTATCTCATACGTCTTGCCTAATCCTGTTTTTCTTCCCTCCTGCATTTTTGAGATGTTGCTTTGCTCTAAAAGAATTTGCGTCCTTCTCGAGAGGAGTTGAGACCAGTTGGAGGTTTATCTGTGTCCTCAGGGCCATCTGAGTGATACAAATGGGTGCGGAGCAGGGGTGAAATGCTCCCGGCTCGGACCGGATCGCTTGATCCGGTAGCGATGGCGGTGGGTGGTTCGGAGACCCGGTAGCAAAAATCCCGGGGGGGCCCTCCCACGCCCCAGCTGAGTCATGCAATCATCAGAGGTTATTTTTTTTTACTTTTATTATTTTTTATTATTATTATTATTTTTTTTTTACTTTTAAAAGCATTTTTTTCTTCGGTCGAATTGTGGATTCCCCATTGCCTTCTGAGATCGGCTGTTCGCTTGCTGATAGTTTCATTCTCCTACTTAAGCACAGCCCTGATGAGGTTGCCTAGTTTTTTTACTTTTAAAAGCATTTTTTCTTCGGCCGAAAAATTGCTTTTAAAAGTACTGATGATCGCGCGGCTCAGCTCGGATCGTCAGAACCCTTTAAAAGCATTTTTTTCTACAACCTCTTCGGCTGAAAAAAAAAGCTTTTAAAATATTCTGCCGATCAGGTAACTCAGTTGGGATTGTCAGAACCCTTTAAAAGCTTTTTTCCCCTCTGGCGATCCCAGCTGAGTTGCCTGATTATCACAGGCTTTTAAAAGCATTTTTTTTTAACCACCTCTTCAGCCAAAGAGGTTGTAGAAAAAATGCTTTTAAAAGGCTCCTCAGACGATCCCAGCTGAGTTGCCTGATCATCAGAGGCTTTTAAAAGCATTTTTTTACAACTTCTTCAGCCAAAGAGGTTGTAGAAAAAATGCTTTCAAAAGGCTCCTCTGACAATCCCAGCTGAGTTGCCTGATCATCACAGGCTTTTAAAAGCATTTTTTTACAACTTCTTCGGCCAAAGAGGTTGTAGAAAAAATGCTTTTAAAAGTAAAAAAAAAAAAAGTTGGCCACGCCCACCCAGTCGCGTTACACACACCCCACCAAGCCACGCCCACAGAACCGGTAGTAACAAATTTTACATTTCACCCCTGATGTGGAGCCTTCTTGGAACTGTTGGCAGGACCCTGTTGTAGACTGGAGATATGTGATGTCGCATCCCCACCCACCCCCCGTATTGAGAGGGGGCTGTTCAATTTTGACGTAGGTGGCCTCTCGGAGCCCTCTTTCAAACCAGTGGTGCTCTCAAAATGTGGATTTTGCTTTCTTCAAAAACGTGGCGTTTTGTCTATGGGCCGTGGTGGCGCAGTGGTCAAATGGACAGCCATTTGTCCAGAACGGTATGGGGTCTCCTGCTTGAGCAGGGGGTGACTAGAACAGCGGTCACGAACTGGTGGTCCGTGGACCACTGGTGGTCCATGAGAAAATTTTGGTGGTCCGCAGAAAAATTCTTTGCCTTTTTTATATTGCACTAAATACTGTTTATCTTTTTTAAAAATTCATATTAATGGTCCGCGGGATTCACAATTATGAGTTTAGTGGTCCCTGAGGTCCGAAAGGTTGGTGACCCCTGGACTAGAAGACCTCTTAAGGTCTCTTCCAACCCTATTATTATTCTCTATTCTATTCTATTCCATTCCATTCTATATTCTATTCCTTATTCTATTCTATTCTACTCTACTCTACTCTACTCCTGTACTCTGCTCTGCTCTGCTCTGCTCTGCTCTGCTCTGCTCTACTCTACTCTACCCTACTCTACTCTACTCTACTCTACTCTACTCCACTCCACTCCACTCCACTCCACTCCACTCCACTCCACTCTATTCCATTCTACATTATCTATTATATTCTATTCTCTATTCTATACTCTACTCTACTTTACTCCTCTACCCTACTCACTCTACTCTACTCCACTCCACTCCACTCCATTTCATTCTACATTATCTATTATATTATATTCTCTATTCTACTTTACTCCATTCTATATTATCTATTCTATTCTGTTCTATTCTATTCTGTTCTATTCCTATGCCTATTTCTATTATTTCTGTTCTACTCTATACTACTCTACTTCTATTCTATTCTACTCTGTTTTGTTCTGTTCTATATTCTGTTCTACTCTATTACTCATCCTATTCTGTTCTGTTCTGTATTTTCTGTTCCACTCTTCTGTTTGTTAAATTAAAAAAAATAACAATCCATCCAGTGTCCTCCAGATTCTGCCTGCCCTAAGGCTGCCCTCTGGCGGCAGCGTGGTCCGAGCCCGTGGGCGCGCCGGTTTCTGCCGCTCAACTCTCCCCTTCTCTCCTCTCTTTTGCCTTTGCAGAAACGCCGCGCATGGATTCTCCCTGATCCAGGTGGAGAGCCTGAAGGTCACCATGAAGGACATTTTGCAAAAGGCTCTGAAACGAAGGAAAGGGTCGCAGCGAGGCTCAGGTGGGGACCGGACCGCTTACTACATCTTTTTCATTATTAGTATTATTATTATTATCATCTTCATCATGATTATTTTGGAGGGAGGGCAGTGGGAATGGGGATTTTGCAGTATCCTTCCCCCAGAAGTGGGAAAGGAATGGAGATTTTGCAGTATCCTTCCCCTGCCACGCCCACCAAGCCACGCCCACCAAGTCACACCAAGCCACATCCACCGAACCGGTACTAAAAAAAAAACTGGATTTCACCACTGCCGCAAAGCATTCAATAACGTGGCGGGGGGCGGAGGGTTAGAGAGGAATTCTGGGTGCTGTAGCCGTTTTTGGAGGCCTCCTCGCCATCCACCCCCCCCCATCCCTTATATAAAGAAAACCAATGTCAAAAATCTACCTTTAATTCCAATTTAAGCTAGCCCAAAAAAAAGGGAGGGGGAACTTTCTCTTGTTTTGAAGCATTCCACCAGACACTTCCCAGGCTGGCTTCGTTCCTTTGGAATAAACGTGGAAACAGCTTGAATATTTCCCCCCACAAAAAAATATCTTTTGACACCTAGGTATTTTTGCAGCAAAGCCTCCTCTCTCCCCTTTTCAGGGTTGAATCTTGGCCAAAACCTTCCAACTTGAAAGAGAGGATGCTTCCAAAAAAAAAAAAAAGCCGTATTTTGTTCAGGGTTCAAAAAGCCACAGTGGTTTCGCTCCAACTTGGGAGACGGTTCTGTCTGGAATTTTTTTTTTTTTTCCTTTTGGGCTCGGAGGCCTCAAAACTGCCGATCTGAGATGGAGCTTTTTTTTCGGTTGTTGTTGTTGTTTTGTTTTGTTTTTTGCAAACGTGTTTTGCAATTTCAGCGTTTCAGCCTCTGCGCACGGAACGGCCAGCTGTTTGAAATGGAGCTGGGGGTTTTTTTGGGGGGGGGTGTTGTTTGTTTTTATGGCCAACCCGCGTTTTGCAATTTTAGTATTTCAGTCTTTGCACTCGGAAGCGGATATTCGAGATTCAATTTTTTTTTTTTTTAAGCCAACGTACGCTGTACGATTTTTAGTATTTCATCTTTGCGCTCCAGAGGGGCGAAATTTGAGGACTGAGCCCTTTTCTCAAACCGGTATTGCGATTTTTAGCGTTTCATCTTTACGAAGGCCTTCTCGAGAATGGATTCTCCTTCTGGGAATCCCTTCACTTTAGAAACCAAAAAGCGATTTTTAAGTGGAAATTCACATTTGATCTTACAAACAAAGATGATTAGGGGACTGGAGGCTAAAACAAATGAAGAACAGTTGCAGGAACTGGGTATGTCTAGTTTAACAAAAAGAAGGACTAGGGGAGACAAGATAGTCTTCCAATATCTCAGGGGTTGCCCCAAAGAAGAGGGAGTCAAGCTATTCTCCAAAGCACTTGAGGGTAGAACAAGAAGCAATGGGTGGAAACTAAGCAAGGAGAGAAGCAACTTAGAACTAAGGAGAAATTTCCTGACAGTTAGAACAATTAATCAGTGGAACAACTTGCCTCCAGAAGTTGTGAATGCTCCAACACTGGAAGATTTTAAGAAGAGATTGGATAACCATTTGTCTGAAATAGTGTAGGGTTTCCTGCCTGGGAAGAGGGTTGGACTAGAAGATCTCCAAGGCCCCTTCCAACTCTGTTATTATTATTATTACAAATCGCGGCCTGCCGTTTTACAGGCTGTCATGGTGGTTCAAAAACGGCCCGAACTTTCGGGACGATCAGGATTCCCAAATAACAAGGAACCAACTTCCCGGCGATACGCCTACGCTTAGACTGGGCCAAGCGAGGGCCTTCCAGAATAAAGACAATCCTCGACGTACAACAGTGCATTGGGCGACCATTCAAAGTTACAGCAGCACTGAAAAAGCCTTTCACACTTAACGACCGTCGAAGGATCCCCGGGGTCACGTGATCAAGATTCAGACAGTTTGGCCACTGACTTGTATTTATAGTGGTTGTGGCATCACGGGATCCCCTTTGGTGACCTTCTTTCAAAAACTTCTCTCCCTTCCGTCTTTGCAGTCACGTCTGTCTAGGTGTTTTCTCATTTTGGAAAAAGGAGAAATTAATAGAATAGAATAGAATAGAATAGAATAGAATAGAATAGAATAGAATAGAATAGAATAGAATAGAATTTTTTATTGGCCAACTGTGATTGGACACACAAGGAATTTGTCTTGGTGCATAGGGGCCTCTGTGGCTCAGACTGCTAATGCAGCAGCTGCCTGCAATTACTGCAGGTTCTAGTCCCACCAGGCCCAAGGTTGACTCAGCCTTCCATCCTTTAGAAGGTAGGTAAAATGAGGACCCAGATTGTTGGGGGCAATAAAGTTGACTTTGTATATAATATACAAATGGATGAAGACTATTGCTTGACATAGTGTAAGCCGTCCTGAGTCTTCGGAGAAGGGCGGGATATAATATATATAATATAATATAAATGCAAATGCAAAAATTCTCGCTTTTAATTGTCAAGAAAGTCCTTTTGTTTTCAAAAGACCTGTGCAGGTAACAACAGCCTTAAAAAGCCCCTACCGAGGCCAGAAAAATATCTGTCTTGACATTGAGAAATAATTACGGTGAGAAATGGCGCCGGCTCTTGTCTCCCACCACAAAGAACTTTAATATAAACCTATCTTATAGACTCAGTAGAGATAAAAGCATCTTGTCTCGGTTAAATGAATGAAACCTTTCCTTTCTCCCCCCACCCACCCTCTCTCTCTCTCTTCCCCCCCTCCCCCCTCTGGACCGGTCCGTTTTACTTTTAGTTTCTTTTTAAAGAAAGAACATAATTTCCCACCCCCAGGTTTCTGTTTAGGAAAGGAAAAGGGAGAGAGAGAGAGAAAGAAAGAAAGGAAGGAAGGAAGGAAGGAAGGAAGGGGGAGAGAGAGAGAGAGAGAGAGAAAGAGAGAAAGAAAGAAAGAAAGAAAGAAAGAAAGAAAGAAAGAAAGAAAGAAAGAATCAGTCGAAGCCCACCCACTCTTTCCTGCTCTTTCTCCCCCCCCCAAACCGAGTCTATAATCTGTCACCGATTTAATTAGCTATCTGCAGATGAAAGCTGAAGTTTTAATAAAAGTTAGGAGAGATAACACCGCAAAAGGACACGCATGAGCTGTCTCAAGGCCTTATTTCCCGGGGAAAACGATAAGAGCTGTAAAAAATGGCAGCGGAGAGCAATTGAACGAAGCCCTGAAAATCGGATATTTTTTTTCCCTTTTCTTTTTTTTTAAAAAAAGGGGGGAGCTGGGAGGAACAAGGAAAGGAGAAGGAGAAGAAGACGGGATGGGGAGTGGAGGGGAAGGGGGGGGAGGAAGCCGAGATGAAAAGCCTGCCTGGGTCTCGAAGACGGTTTTTTGGCTGCCGGCCAAGCGTCATCGTTCACCCTGGGCTGCTGGCAGCCCCGTCCAGATGTGCCAGCCGCCACGTCGCGGCTTTTGCCAGCTGACTGCGCGGTTTGATAACGCCGCTCTCCGGATGCCCATCGCTGGCCGCGGAGATGGAATTAGATGATGATGATCTTCCCACTAGTTGAGAGAGGAAACAATGCATATAAATCTTGATTTCATCTCAGCGTGAGAAGTCTTTATCCATCATCACTCATCATGAACAAGTCGTTAGCCGGGATGAATGGTCTTCGGCTCCTTCCCGCCGTCCCCTCCCCAGCATCTTCCTCCTCCAACACCCCCCCCACCCTCACCCCACCCCATCCAGCCACCCCTTTTGTTCACCCTTTCTTTCTTTCTTTCTTTCTTTCTTTTCTTCCTTCCTTCCTGTTCACCATTCCTTCCTTCTTTCTTCTTTCCTTCCTGTTCATCCTTCCTTCCTTCCTTCCTTCTTTCTTTCCTGTTCTTTCTTCCTGTTCACCCTTCCTTCCTTCCTTCCTTCCTTCCTTCTTTCTTTCTTTCCTTCCTTCCTTCTTTCCGTCTTTCTTTCTTTTCTTCTTTCTTCTTCCTGTTCTTCCTTCCTGTTCACCTTCCTTCTTTCTTTCTTTTTCTCTTTCTTTCCTTCCTTCCTTCCTTCCTGTTAACCCTTCCTTCCTTCCTGTTCACCCTTCCTTCCTTCCTTCCCTTTCTTTCCTTCCTTCCTTCCTGTTCACCCTTCCTTCCTCCTTTTTTCTTCCTTCCTTCCTGTTCACCTTTCCTTCTTTCCTTCCTTTCTCCTTCCTCCCTCCCTCCCTCCCTCCCTCCCTCCTTTCTTTCTTTCTTTCTTTCTTTCTTTCTTTCTTTCCTTCCTTCCTTCCTTCCTTCCTTCCTTCCTGTTCATCCTTTCTTCCTTCTTTCTTCTTCCTTCCTTCCTGTTCATCCTTCCTTCCTTCCTTCCTTCTTTCTTTCCTGTTCTTTCTTCCTGTTCACCCTTCCTTCCTTCCTTCCTTCTTTCTTTCTTTCCTTCCTTCCTTCTTTCTGTCTTTTCTTCTTCTTCCTGTTCTTCCTTCCTGTTCACCTTCCTTCTTTCTTTCTTTTTCTCTCTTTCTTTCCTTCCTTCCTTCCTTCCTGTTAACCCTTCCTTCCTTCCTGTTCACCCTTCCTTCCTTCCTTCCCTTTCTTTCCTTCCTTCCTTCCTGTTCACCCTTCCTTCCTCCTTTTTTCTTCCTTCCTTCCTTCCTTCCTTCCTTCCTTCCTTCCTTCTTTCTTTCCTGTTCTTTCTTCCTGTTCACCCTTCCTTCCTTCCTTCCTGTTCACCATTCCTTCCTTCTTTCTTCTTCCTTCCTTCCTGTTCATCCTTCCTTCCTTCCTTCTTTCTTTCCTGTTCTTTCTTCCTGTTCTCCCTTCCTTCCTTCCTTCCTTCCTTCCTTCCTTCCTTCCTTCCTTCCTTCTTTCTTTCTGTCTTTTCTTCTTCTTCTTCCTGTTCTTCCTTCCTGTTCACCTTCCTTCTTTCTTTCTTTTTCTCTCTTTCTTTCCTTCCTTCCTTCCTTCCTGTTAACCCTTCCTTCCTTCCTTCCCTTTCCTTCCTTCCTTCCTGTTCACCCTTCCCTCCTCCTTTCTTCTTCCTTCCTTCCTGTTCACCTTTCCTTCTTTCCTTCCTTCCTCCTTCCACCCTCCCTCCTTTCTTTTTTTCTTTCTTTCCTTCTTTCTTTTTTTCCTCCTTTCTTCCCTTTTTTCCTCCAGGTATCTTTTTTTTAATCAGTTTTCCCATCCCATCAAACTTTCGCCTTCTTGCCTGCCTAAATCTTACAAACAGTTGACGGGTGTGCTTAACTCTGCCTTTCCCGATCTGCCGCCCTCCAGACACGTGGGTGGGGAGGCACAACTCCCATCATCCTCAGAACCAGCACAGCCGGTAGCTTGGGCTGTCACGCATATGAATAAAGAGCACCCTTTCCCTCGAGCTGTCTTGGGGTGGGGGTGGGGGGATTTGAAATGCCCTTTTAGGAGGAAGGAAGAGGGACCGGCGTATAACAGAGTTGGAAGGGACCCCGGAGGTCCTCTAGTCCAACCCCCTACTCAGGCAGGAAGCCCTACCACCCTTTCAGACATTATTCTATGTTCCATCCGTCCAGCAATTCTGCACCCTCCTTTTTTGAGAGCCAGAAGTCCACCGGCGTAACTCCCTCTCACTTCCTTCTAAAAAAACCCTCCCGCTCGGGAATCGCTGACCTTCTATGCCTTTCCTTTTCTTGACTGCCTGTATTAAAAAATGCCATTCTAAGCCTTGTTGCCCCTAACCTTTAGCAACCTTCTCAGACACGAGGCGGGGGGGAGGAAAAGTGACAAGTCCAGGTCCTCGGGTGAGAAACGAAGCTTTGAGAACTGTACAAGTTCAAGTGGTGGCTGTTTTTTTTTTAAAAAAAGAAACAAGCGGGGGACTTAAAACCGCAGCGGAAATGTCCCCGTTCCCCGTTCAACCAGCCGTTCTCTCCCAGCTTTCTTCTCCAGGCGGCCTCGTGTCCTTTTCTAGGGAACCTTCAGCGCCTTTCTGAGCTCGGTGGTTTCGATTGGAGACGTTTTCGTGACCCAACTAGGCAACCTCATCAGGGCTGTGCTTAAAGTAGGAGAATGAAACCATCGGCAAGCGAACAGCCGATCTCAGAAGGCAACGGGGAACCCACAATTCGACCGAAGAAAAAAATGCTTTTAAAAGTAAAAAAAAAAAAAAAAACCTCTGATGATCGCGCGGCTCAGCTGGGGCAGGGGGCGGGGGCGGGAAATTTGGCTACCAGTTCTCCGAACCACCCGCCGCCATCGCTACTGGATCGGGCGATCCGGTCCGAACCGGGAGCATTTTACCCTTGCTCCAGATCTAGAAGGTTGGAGCAACTGAGTGTTAGAACTAGCTACCTGGATTAAGCTAATTGGTCCCTGGGGCTTTAGAAAGGATGAGCGCCTTTGTAAATTGGGCCAAGGAGTACCAAAGGACACCCAGATTAATAAAACTCTGTATGCAGGCAGAGTCTCTCTCTCTCTGTGTCTCTCTCTAGTGAATAGAAACACAAAAGTCTTTGTTTTCCCTCCTCCTCCTCCTCCTCCTCCTTCTTCTTCTCCTCCTTCTCCTTCTTCTTCTTCTTCTTCTCCTCCTCCTCCTCCTCCTCCTCTTCCTCCTCCTCCTCCTTCTTCTTCATCTTTTCGGTCCCATCCTCAACTGAGGAACGGGGCTAAATTTTAAATTTCCGCCGATCTTAGCGAGATTTGGGGGAACGGGGTGAAGTATAAGCCGGTAACACACTCCCCTTCTCACGGAAAGTAGATGGTAAATCTGCGGAGGGAAATTGTAGAGGCAGATGCTTCCTTAGTTGAAGTCAGGCTGGATAAAAGTTTTTTTTAACAGATTGATTCTGGGTCATTTTCTGTCCCACTCACCAAAAGCAGTTTTTGCCTACGTGTGCTCCTGTTTTTAGCTGTTTTAATTTTCTTCATTTATTTTAGAGAACGTATACAGCCGCCCACTCACTTTCGGTGACTCTAGGCAAAAAACAAAACAAAAAAACCCCCGAATATAGGCATTCCTCGACTTACAATGGTTCACTTAATGACCGCTCTAAGTTACAATGGCGCCGGGGAAAAAGCTTCGCTTTCTGACCGTTTTTCGCACTTAAAAGTCGCCGAATCATGCTAGCTCCTTCAAAACAGAGGAATTTTCTTCTTCTTCTTCTTCTTCTTCTTCTTCTTCTTCTTCTTCTTCTTCTTCTTCTTCTTCTTCTTCTTCTTCTTCTTCTCCTCCTCCTCCTCCTCCTCCTCCTCTTCTTCTTCTTCTTCTTCTCCTTCTTCTTCTTCTTCTTCTTCTTCTTCTCCTCCTCCTCCTCCTCCTCCTCCTCCTCTTCTTCTTCCTCCTTCTCCTCCTCCTCCTCCTCCTCCTCTTCTTCTTCTTCTTCTTCTTCTTCTTGTTCTTCTCCTCCTCCTCCTCCTCCTCCTCTTCTTCTTCTTCCTCCTTCTTCTTCTTCTCCTCCTCCTCCTCCTCCTCCTCCTCCTCCTCCTCCTCCTCCTCCTCCTCCTCCTCCTCCTCCTCCTCCTCCTCCTCCTCCTTTAGGGTGATTGCAAGATTCCAATGCGTTCCAAATTGAAATCCTTATTTAGAGGTTTCTTCTTCTTTTCCCCTCTCTTCCAAAAGCCCTTGATCTAGAATTTTAATTCTTTTTTTCCCTCCCTTTCTCTCTCTCTTCCAAAACTCTGAACTCAACAACCACTCTCTCCCCCACCCACCCACCCTCCTTCCACCACCGTACCTCCCCAGCCAGGAACATCTCAACATTACAAATCACGTCCCTTGGAGATCACCCAACAGCAGCTCTGCTCAGGCTACCCTAACCAAGGTGTTTTTTGTTTTTTTAACCAGACAGCTGTTTCCAGCTGCAGACGCATTCCCCGAAGCCAGCCTTGGGCTCAGTTCTTTTTCCGTTTTTCTTTCTTTTTGTTTCTTTTTTTTTTTTTTGGCAGACCAAAAGGTTCTTTTACGCATTATTTTTGTCGTAAAGGCTTTTCCCGATCAGTGGCCCCCCTCCTCGTTGAAACGCGACCTGCGTTTTTCCATAGGTTAAAGGAGAACTGAAGAAGCCGTGGGGTTCGTTGCGATTTAGGGGGGTGGGGGTCGCGGTGGCAGGGGTGGGGGGAGGGAGAAACCCTTCACAGCAGCCTCCGAAGGAAAAGAGCAGTTTTGAAAAGGCTTCTCCTTTCTCAAAACGGGGCTTTGGCCCATTCAGGATACGCAGCGGGAAGTAAGAAAAAAAAAAGATTGGGCTGTTGTTGTTTTTTGAGAGGGTGGAGCAACAGGTGTGCCCTTTGAGAAACTGGGGCTCTTTATTTATTAGTTTTATTCTCCCTTTCCTGATGAAAAATGCCACAATTAAAGGCTGGGTTAATTTAGCCCCTGAAATTGCAATAGAAGAAGTGTGAAATGCATATGTGTGTAAGTACAAACCTACACACAATCCTGGAAAAAAAATCTCCCTAGGCCATAATAAAATATTCAAAGGAAGGAAGGAAGGAAAGGGTAGAGAGGAAGGAAGGAGCAAGAAGAAGGGAAGAAGGAAGGAGGGAGGGAGGGAAGGAAGGAAGGTGGAGAGGAAGGAAGGAACAAGAAATAGGTAGGCAGGTAGGTAGGTAGGAAAAGAGAGGAAGGAAGGGAAAAAAAGAATAGAATAGTAGAGTAGAATAGAATTAGAATAAGAATAAAATAGAATAGAATAGAATAGAATAGAATAGAATAGAATAGAATAGAATAGAATAGAATAGAATAGAATAGAATAGAATAGAATAGAATAGAATAGAATAGAATTTTTATTGGCCAAGTGTGATTGGACACACAAGGAATTTGTCTTTGGTGCATACAGTTTCAGTGTACATAAAAGACAAGATACGTTCATCAACAATCATAGAATAGAATAGAATAGAATAGAATAGAATAGAATAGAATAGAATAGAATAGAATAGAATAGAATAGAATAGAATATGGAGTAGAATAGAATAGAATTTTTTATTGGCCAAGTGTGATTGGACACACAAGGAATTTGTCTTTGGTGCATAGGCTCTCAGTGTACATAAAAGAAAAGATACATTTGTCAAGTATCATAAGGTACAACACTTAATGATAGTCATAGGGTACAAATAAGCAATCAAATCATATTAGGAAACAGTCAATATAAATCGTAAGGGTACCAGCAACAAGGTTACAGTCATACAGTCATAAGTGGGAGGAGATGGGTGATGGGAACGATGAGAAGATTAATAGTAGTGCAGATTCAGTAAATAGTTTGACAGTGTTGAGGGAATTGTTTGTTTAGCAGAGTGATGGCATTCAGGAAGAAACTGTTCTTGTGTCTAGTTGTTCTGGTGTGCAGTGCTCTATAGCGTCGTTTTGAGGGTAGGAGTTGAAACAGTTTATGTCCAGGATGTGAGGGATCTGTAAATATTTTCACGGCCCTCTTCTTGATTCGTGCAGTATACAGGTCCTCAATGGAAGGCAGGTTGGTAGTCATTGTTTTTTCTGCAGTTCTAATTATCCTCTGAAGTCTGTGTCTGTCTTGTTGGGTTGCAGAACCGAACCAGACAGTTATGGAAGTGCAGATGACAGAGAGGAAGGAAGGAAGGAAGGAAGGAAGGAAGGAAGGAAGGAAGGAAGGAAGGAAGGAAGGAAGGAAGGAAGGAAGGAAGGAAGGAGACAGAGAGAAAGAAAGAGAGAGAGAAAGAAAGAAAGAACGAAAGAGAGAGAGAGAGAGAGAAAGAAAGAAAGAGCATATGGAAATACAGCATTCAAATAAATGCCAGAAGCAGCTGACAGAGAGTTAAACCATCACTGCTTAAGAATTCAACTGCGGGGGGGGGGGGGGGACCGACAGTAAATCCAGAGTGACAGAATTTGGAGGAAAGGCAAAAAGGACCTTGACGCCTAACCTGGGACCGAAAACCTACAAGCGGTTCAAACCCATTTCGCTTAACGCCACCTTGACAGCTAGCGGAATTACAGAATTTAGTCAAAGTAGCCCTTAAAATAAATCAAATCCTCTGCTAGCTCGTTACAAGGGGATCAAGTGAGCCTGGTGGTGGTGGTTGCAGGGGTGGTGTGTGTGTGTGTGTTTAAGAAAACCCAATTACAAATTTACTGGTGTTAGTGCCTTATTTTTTTTAAAAAAAAGAAAGTGGGTTGCAAACTGCGACAAAGATGTGACTGCCCCAAAGGGTTTAAAACGAAACAAAACAAAAAGACTACTTTGTGATTTTCCACCAGACGTCTTTGGCCAGCTTTCCTATCACCAAGTGGGTTTTAAAGTGTGCGGTATAATGCATTTAGAGCAGTGGTTCTCAACCTTTAGAGTGCTGCGACCCCTTTAATACAATTCCCCACGATGTGGCGACCCCCAACCGTAAAATTATTTTCGTTTTGAATTGATCGCGCCTGAAGCCGTATTGGCTCGCGATCTGAACTGCTTGCGATTGCCTTGAGGACGGAGGCATTAAAGCGGAGACTCCTCCCCTATTAAGTTTATGGCGCCTGAAGCCAGATTAGGCTAGCGATTGGGAGTGATTGCAGCTGGCTTGAGAGGGAAACATCAGAGCAAAGATTTCTCTCTTTTTTAATTCATCATCGCGCCTGAAGCCGAATTCGGCTAGCGATTTGAAGAGCCTGCAGCTGGCTTGTGGAGTCAACCATTGGAGCGCGATTCTTCCACTCGCAAAGTATACTTCCCATATTTCCGATGGTCTTAGGCGACCCCTGGCAAATCGTCATTCGACCCCCAACGAGGTCCCGACCCACAGGTTGAGAACCGCTGATTTAGAGGTTTGTGCGTATGGGGACATTTTGCCGGTAACTACCAGTGGCTGGAAATGAATAGCACAGGATGGAAATGATCAAGTAGCTAGCTCTGAACCGACAGAAGAGAATATTTGAAATTGTGCTGTCCTTGGCGCTCTCTGAGCTTTTTTCTCGCAGACGTTTCTTGACCCAGCTAGGTAACGGCGTCAGTGCTGGAAGGGAGAGGGATTTGTGGAGCGGAGCAGAAGGAAAAGGGACGAGAAGGGCGCTAGAAGAGAGTGGGGTTGGAGGAGGAAGGCGGACTGCAGGGTCCTTGGTGCTCTCTGAGCTTGGCGGTTTTCTTGCAGATGTTTCATGACCCAACTAGATAACCTCTAATACTGATAATGTTACCTAGTTGGGTCACGAAACGTCTGCATGGCACACTAGATTTAATACCCTCTGGAACGAGCTTCCCCCAGGACTTCGACAACTTCCTGACCTCCGGACTTTTCGCCGCGAGCTGAAAACATACCTATTCTTCCGAGCAGGACTGGCTTAATAGGGGTTTTTAATTCGTTTTAAATGGGGTTTATTTTTATATTATGTATTTTATATTTAAATTTAGGCCATATGGAATAAGTTTTTTAAATAGTTTTTATTGTAATGTATTGTATGGTTTTACTTGGCTGTTCACCGCCCTGAGTCCTTCGGGAGAAGGGCGGTATAAAAATTAAAATATTATTATTATTAATTAAACATGAAACTCAGTCAACTGAACATTCAAAAATGCATCACAAATACCATTGACTGGTGCTAATGGTTGATATGGGTTTCTGCCAGTATTATTATTATTATTATTATTATTATTATTATTATTATTATTATTATTATTATTATTATTATTATTATTATTATTATTATTATTATTATTATTATTATTACTACTACTACAAAGAGTAACTCATAAGCCCAACTAAAATACACTCCAAGCATTAGCAATAATCGTCTTCACTCATAGCCATATTTTGATCAGAGAAAGAGGTATTGGTGGATATTCTTCTGTTTATTTTAACAGAGAGAATCACAAGAGATCCAAGTTTTGGGGGTTTTGTTTTGTTTTGTTTGTTTGTTTTGACTTTTAAGATCCTTAGACCCCCTAGCTAGGACTCAAATCCCCGGAGTCAACAACCAATAAATTATATGATTTATAATTGATGATATGATTTCTAAGTGATGTTTAATCAGCAGGAAGGGACTAGTAGCAGCAGCACCAGTAGTAGCGCAGATTACAGCCTGAAACGAATGCAGTGAAAAATTCTTTAAATCAAACTGTAACTGAAAAGGTGGTCCCGGTTGCCATTTAAAAGAGTTTGATTGGGGCCTTTTTAATTGTTCAGTTCAATTTATCGATCTGGGCCAGCCGTTCTCCCTGACAGCCCGGATATTTTACTTGAATGGCAGGCCAAATCACAAATTTGCTCTTATTTGCAAAGAATGCACCGCCCAGCCTCACAATTAATCAGGTGGCATTTCATCGCGCAACTTGATCGCTCCTAGCTGAGGGCATACCGTAACTTCCGCTTTCGGTAATCAACCCATCTCTCACAGGTGGAGAAGGAAAAAAGTACCGCCGAGATCTCTTTATCGGGGTAGAAAGCGGTCAGCAGATTGCTTTCTTAAGGATCTCGGTGGAAGCTATAAAACAAGGTTTTATCTGCCATGAGCAATCCATAAATTTCCTAAGAACGTCCACTGAATTTCCCTTTTTGTTCCTGCAGTTGTGAACTCTTCCTTGGGTATATTATTTATTTATTTATTTGATTTGATTTTTATACCGCCCTTCTCCCGAAGGACTCAGGGCGGTGTACAGGCATAATAAAACCGACAATACAATATACAAGTTTAAAATACGATTTAAAAAACTTATTTAAATTAGCCCAGTGATTAAAATTTACCATACTAAAACCCCGTTTAAAATTAATAAATTTAACATTAAAATCCCAATTTAAGCCAGCCCCACGCGGATAAAAAGATGAGTCTTGAGTTCGCGACGAAATGTCTGAAGGTCAGGTATTTGGCGTAAACCCGGGGGAAGCTCGTTCCAGAATGTGGGAGCCCCCACATAGAAGGCTCTTCCCCTGGGGGCCGCCAGCCGACATTGTTTGGCGGACGGCACCCTGAGAAGTCCCTCTCTGTGGGAGCGTACGGGTCGGTGGGAGGCGTGTGGTAACAGCAGGCGGTCCCGTAATATTGTTCTCTTTGATGTCGATCTTTGGAATGAATTCAATCTGTCTAGCAGATCTATAGAACTATAGGATAATAAGAGTTGGAAGGGACCTTGAAGGTCTTCTAGTCCAGCCTTCTGCTCAACCAGGAGTCTAGACAAATCCAGTCTCTTCTTGAAAACCTTCTGCATCATATTATGAGTGTCAAGTCTACTCTTAGTGACACCATAGGTAGGCTGTTGTGACCCAGGCCAAGTAGTTATTACCAGACACAATCAGTCCTAAACGAACATAGTTTATTAGAACAGCTGAGAACTACTTCAGTCTCAGCTTAGTCCAAATTAATTCCAAAACAAAGTCCTTCGGCTTTATCACAAACCTTTGTCTTCTTTGGCACCCTGCCAAAGGCTTTTCTTGGCAAAGCCCCATGAAGTTCAGAAACAGGAGACACCGACAAGAAACCATTGTAGAAACATTGCTTTCCTACAAAGAGCCCAAGAGCCTTTGCTGCTCTTTTAAGCCTTATGGGAAGGGCCAATCATCTCCTGGCCTTACTCCCAAGTCGTCCCTTTTGCTTTAGCTGCTCTTGCCTTCTGGCAGCTCTTTGCATGCGTGCAGTAGGAACAGGCTTTTCCTGTTCCTCTGCCTCTCTGCTGTCCGCCTCTGGAGGCTGCGGAGTCCGCGCATCGCTCCCAGATGGCCTTGGCCCCATCTCTGCCTCTGATGCAGAGCCCTCATCCGGGCCTTCCCCTGACTCCAGGACTGGCCCATGGTCCTCCCCAGCCTCCTCACTGTCCGACTCCGCTGCTAGTGTTGTGTCCTCAGCCAGTAATGCCATGACCCATCACTCTGCAACCAACATTGCTGCTGTCCACCCTCTTCCCATTCCCAGGACGATGGGCTTCTCCAGAGAGCCGGGTCCGTGCGTCCAAAATATGAACCTTATCGTTGTTTTTCTCTGCTGAGATTTGTTCTACAGCCGCTCTCTCCTCCTTTTTAAATTCTTTTGTTGTAGTAGTGGTTGGGTTTGTTTCTCCCTCCCCCCATTTGGAAGAAAGGGAAGAAAATAGGCTGGAGGGAAAAGAATAAAAACCACACTCAGGTTTGTTTATCTCCCCTGGGTCCATCAACCTTGACCCGTTCATCTTTCATTGCCTGCTGGAAGTTAATGGGGCCCCCAAATTGCATTCCTCCAAATATTGGGGGAGTCAGGAAAGTAGCCGAACCCCCAAACCTAGTTGATCTCTCTGGTGATCGATTCAATTGAGTGACCATTGTTAGCCATTATCCCTGGCCGGAGCGATGGTGATTTTGTGGACAGGTCTCTGTGATTGGGGGTGGGGAGCGGAATTGGCCGTTTGATAAGCGCCAGGTTATCAGTGGGGGATACTTTCTCATTTACATTTAGATGAGTATTGATTATTTATTTACTCAGAGAAGGGAGAGTCAGTCCCAATCTTATCTTTCTCGTCTCGGCTTGTCAGCAGAAAGAGAGAGAGAGAGAGATGGAGCTCCTGACATCGGGCTTGCAGATAACAGCAGTTTGTTTTTGTGTGGGTTTTTTTTTTTAGCCGAGATAAAAGTTGGGATTGGCCCTTTTTTTCTCGCCTTGACTGAAAAGGAGAAGTTTTAAAAATGAGAACTGATGGGCCCCGGCTTTTCAAAAGGCCATTCTGAAGCCTTTGCAATTTAGCTGGCAGGCAAAGATGGCTTCTTGGAATAATGTCCACTTCTCGCACACACGAGAGAGAAAGAGAGAGAGAGACAGACAGACAGACAGACAGACACATATCTTCCTCTCTGTCTCCTTTTTGTTGAGCTCGTTTTGGCTCCAACGGGAAGAACATTTCATGGTTGCTATTTGTGAGATGTTGCGTGAGACGCCATTAACCGTCGTGATCCGTTTGATCCTTTTTTAAAAATCATCGTCATCATCGTCATCATCATCATCATCTGTGGCCCGTGGTGCTCTCTGAACTTGGGTGGTTTTCTTGCCGACGTTTCATTACCGAACTAGGTGACATCATCAGTGTCACCAGCCCTAACTTAGCACTAATGATGCTCCCTAGTTTGGATCACGAAACGTCGGCAAGAAAACAACCAAGCTCAGAGAGCACCAATGACGCCACAGTCCTCCCCTCCTTCCTCTTCCTCCTCCTCCATTTCTTTCCCACTTCGCTTTTTCCTCCACTCCCCAGTCCTCCTTCCCTTCTAACACTGATGATGTTCCCTACTTGGGTCATGAAACGTCTGCAAGAAAACCACCCAGTTCAGAGACTACCAAAGACCCCACAGTCCTCCTTCCCCTGCCTTCCTCCTCCTCCTCCTCCTCCATTTCCTTCCCACTTTTCTTTCTACTCCACTCCCCAATCCCCCTTCCCTTCTAGCACTGATAATGTTCCTTAGTTGGGTCATGAAACATCTGCAAGAAAACCACCCAGTTCAGAGACTACCAAAGATCCCACAGTCCTCCTCCTCCTCCATTTCTTTCCCACTTTTCTTCCTCCTCCACTCCTCAATCCCCCTTCCCTTCTAGCAGTGATGATGTTCCCTAGTTGGGTCATGAAACATTTGCAAGAAAACTCCCCAGTTCAGAGAGCACCAAGGACCCCTCGTTTTAACCCTGAGCTACCTATGTCTTCTCAATCCTCAATTCTCAATCCTCCAGGTCATAGTTGTCCCAAAGGTGCTTTTATAAATAAATAAATAAATAAATAAATAAATAAATAAATAAATAAATAAATAAATAAATAAATAAATAAATAAATGTGTGTGTGTGTGTGTTTTCTGAGGTTTTCACGGGTGTTTGTATGTAGGTCTTTGCTTGTTCGGGTTTTCTCCCACGTAAAATTGGAAATGTCTTGGCAACGTTTCGACGAAGTCTCATTCGTCATCTTCAGGCTTCAGCTTCGTGCTTCTGGGAGCAATGTGTGATCGCAGCTGTTTCTTCCTTTTAACTTCCTTTAAAAGAAACCAAAGACCTACATACAAACACCCGTGAAAACCTCAGAAAATGTATATATATATATATATATATATATATATATATATATATATATATAAATATATGTATATCGATATATATAGGTCTTTGCTTGTTCGGGTTTTCTCCCGTGTAAAATTGGAAATGTCTTGGCAACGTTTCGACGAAGTCTCATTCGTCATCTTCAGGCTTCAGCTTCGTGCTTCTGGGAGCAATGTGTGATCGCAAATGTGTGTTTCTTCCTTTTAACTTCCTTTAAAAGAAACCAAAGACCTACATACAAACACCCGTGAAAACCTCAGAAAATGTATATATATATATATATATATATATATATATATATATATATATATATATATATATATGTAGGTCTTTGGTTATTCGGGTTTTCTCCCACGTAAAATTGGAAGTGTCTTGGCGACGTTTCGACGAAGTCTCATTCGTCATCTTCAGGCTTCAGCTTCGTGCTTCTGGGAGCAATGTGTGATTTAAGCATATTAAAATAAATAATATATATATATTAAAAAAGGCAACCGGATTGTTTTTTGTGAGGAAGGAGGGGTAAATAAATACGTCCCTTTATTGGTGATGAAAACCTTTCCAGCTTTTAAAAGGGATGCTTTTACATTTTAAAAAGGCCAGACCTGCAAACTTCACGGCGTGGCGGGGGCGGGAGGGTGGGCTACCGGTTTTTAAAATCATAATTTTAACAGTCCCACGGGGAAAATGCTTGAATGGTGCACCTTAAGGCTTGCTTTCTTTCCATATGCTTGTGTCTCTCTTTCAAGCGGACGAAAGGAATGAAGACTCTGTGCGTTCGTCGAATTGTGCATCACCGAGTGGCTGGTTGAATTGGGAGGGGGTTGGTTGGTTACTTTAAGAATTGCTGCTTCAAGAATTGTTCAGTTGTCTCGTGTGACTCCCTCCGAAGGCCATCTGCCGAGAGACCCAACACTCTTCCTTGTGTTATTAGTTGGCCGATGGGAGAAGAACAGACTGCCTGACGTAGACAAGCCAAGGGTCCAATCCAGCAAACCATGGCTTATGTTCTACCCTCCAGGGCTGAAGGCAGCCACCTCCCCGCCCGAGGCGATGAAATTTTAATTTTTCACCCGATACGAATTAAAACCGGTTAAATATACACCAAGCCGCCGTTTCGACCGTATTTAATTAATGGGGCTTTCCTTTAATTACACTTCAACGTAAAATAAATCAAGCCAAATTGAGGTCAGTTGGGGATGATTCCGGCCGGCGTTTGGACTCAGAAAGGTTTTAGAAAATCCTCAGCAGAGTCTTTTTTGGGGGACCAGTCGCCACCGGGAAGGCTAAGATTTCTTTTGTAGAAATCAACTTTAAAATAGGCTCTATGCGTCGTATAGCTGGAATACGGTTAGTGAACCCAAAATTAATGCCTAGAACAGCGGTTCTCAACCTGTGGGTCGCGACCCCGTTGGGGGTCGAATGACGATTTGCCAGGGGTCGCCTAAGACCATCGGAAATATGGGAAGTATACTTTGCGAGTCGAAGAATCGCGCTCCAATGGTTGACTCCACAAGCCAGCTGCAGGCTCTTCAAATCGCTAGCCGAATTCGGCTTCAGGCGCGATGATGAATTAAAAAAGAGAGAAATCTTTGCTCTGATGTCTCCCTCTCAAGCCAGCTTCAATCACTCCCAATCGCTAGCCTAATCTGGCTTCAGGCGCGATAAACTTAATAGGGGAGGAGTCTCCGCTTTAATGCCTCCGTCCTCAAGGCAATCGCAAGCAGTTCAGATCGCCAGCCAATACGGCTTCAGGCGCGATAAATTCAAAAAAACAGTTTGCCACTTTTTTTCCCCTTCTGTGGTTGGGGGTCGCCACATCGTGGGGAATTGTATTAAAGGGGTCGTCACATCGTGGGGAATTGTATTAAAGGGGTCGCAGCACTATAAAGGTTGAGAACCACTGGCCTAGAAGCTTACCATGGGGAAGACTCAACCTAGAACTAAGGAGAAATTCCCTTAATCTGTGAGAATCATTGATCAGTGGAACAGCTTGCCTCCAGAAGCTGTGGGCGCTCCCATCACCGGAGGTTTTTTAAGAAGAGATTGGATGGCCATTTGTCCGAAACGGGTAGGGGGCCTCTTGCTTGGGCAAGAGGGTTGGACTAAATGACCTCCAAGGTCCCTTCCAACCCTGTTCTTCCGCAATTTTCTGGAATTCAATTTAGAACTGGTCATCATTTAATCTACAATGGCCCATCGGGATTTCTTTCTGAAGCCCCCAAGTTGAAAGCAGCTAGAAGCAGATGGGAGTCCCGTGGGGGACAGATCAACTACGAGGAAGAGTCATGGAATATAACATAACATAACATCAGAGTTGGAAGGGACCTTGGAGGCCTTCTAGTCCAACCCCCTGCCCAGGCAGGAAACCCTACACCATCTCAGACAGATGGTTATCCAACATTTTCTTAAAAATTTCCAGTGTTGGAGCATTCACAACTTCTGAAGGCAAGTCGTTCCACTTATTAATTGTTCTAACTGTCAGGAAATTTCTCCTTAGTTCTAAGTTGCTTCTTTCCTTGATCAGTTTCCACCCATTGCTTCTTGTTCTACCCTCAGGTGCTCTGGAGAACAGCCCAACTCCCACTTCTCTGTGGCAGCCCCTGAGACAATAATAATAAATGACTATACATTATTTGATGACTAAATTATTAAATGGCCAAATTATAAATCTATTTATAATGTCTTTATTTATTCGATATTCTTGCCCTTCTGCCGGTTCCCAGAGCGGGAAACGACGAACGAGAAAATTGCACCTTAGCTTTTCCTCTGCTAGAATCCAACGGTCGTCCTTGCTAGTTGTTGGTCTCCAGCAAGTTTGGGAAACTTTCCGAAGTGGCGTGCCGGGACCACGGATTGTTAAAACTTTTCTGGCCGCATTTGGGAGCAGATAAGAATCTTCCAACTTGATGGAAACAGGTTTCCTGCGGTAAACTGGGGGGGAGGGCAGGGACAGATTTTGGAACCCACTCAGTCTTTGGCGGATTCCCAACGGTGGGAGACAAGAGCGGGAGAAGCTGTGTCTCTCCGTAAGATCATTTTACACGTGAGCTGCTCCGGCTCTTAAGCTGGGCCTGACAGCACCCCTAGGACGACGACAACAACAAGGCAGACTTTCCATTTCAGCATTTCGTTTAAAGAAATAATCATATATATTTATTTATATTTTTCGTTTAAAGAAATAATCATATATATTTTTTTGACTCCCTCGCCAGACAAAACGAGCTGTTGTTGGTTTTCCTTTTCTTTGCTTGGGTTTTGCGAAGCGCTGTTCTGTTGCTCTGGTTGTCAATTGAAAGGTCGGCAGTTCGGCGGTTCGAATCCCTAGTGCTGCCGGGTAACGGGGTGAGCTCCCGTGACTCGTCCCAGCTTCTGCCAACCTAGCAGTTCGAAAGCACGTTAAAGGAAATGCAAGTAGAAAAATAGGGGACCACCTTTGGTGGGAAGGAAACAGCGTTCCATGTGCCTTTGGCATTGAGTCATGCCGGCCACATGACCACGGAGACATCTTCGGACAGCGCTGGCTCTTCGGCTTTGAAACGGAGATGTGCACCTCCCGCTAGAGTCGGGACCAACCAGTATATATGCACAAGGGGATGTTTTTACTTCTCATGCAAGAAGCTGAGAACTGAAGAGCCGATGACGCTTCTCGGATGAGAAGCAAAACGTCTTCAAGGGAAAAACAAGGGAAGTCCTGGGAGAATGACCGAGAATCTCCGTAGACAGTCCTTATAAAAGTTGTTTATTCCTTTTTCAGGACCTCAATACCGCCTGGAGAAACAGAGTGAGCCCAACATTCCCATCGACTTAGATTGTACCTTGGAGAGCCAAAGCACTCTGGAATTTTGCCTCGTCCGTGAGAATAGTAGGTTGCTCTCTTCTCCTTCTCCTTCTCCTCCTCCTCCTTCTTCTTCTCCTTCCCCTTCCCCTTCTGTCTCTTCTTCCTTCCCGTCTTCCTTCCTTACAGCCCTTTATAAAACACTTGAAGCTCACGTCAGTTACGTCTCCTGGCTTCTCAGCTCACAGTGCTTTGCAGCCCTCTCTAAACTGTTTACAGAATCAGCCTCTTGCCCCCAATAATCTTGGTCCTCATTTTACCAAACTCGGAAGGACGGAAGGCTGAGTCAACCTTGAGCCGGTCACAATCGAACTGCTGGCAGTGGGCAATACTGCATTCTAACCACTGTGCCTCCCTCCCTCCCTTCCTTTTATCCTTCCATCTTCCTTCCTTCCTTCCTTTCCTTCCTTCCACTACTTAGCCTTATATACTGCTTGACAGTGCTTTTACAGCCCTCTCTAAGCGGTTTACAGAGTCAGCCTCGTGCCCCCAACAATCTCGGTCCTCATTTTTACCGACCTCGGAAGGACGGAAAGCTGAGTCAACCTTGGAGCCGGTCACAATCGAACTCCAAGCCGTGGGAGGAATTAGCCTGCAGTACTGCATTCTACCACTGTGCCATGGGGGGGGGTGTCTCAGTAATTGATTTTATAATCTCAAATCCATGGTTCAGTACTTTGGCAAATTGCAGGTCTGTAGTTATTCCTGACTGCTCCCCTCTTTATACGATTGCTACCTTTCGGGCCTGGCATTTAAGGCATATCTGAAATTGTGGGGTTGGGGGGAGAAGGGAAATTTGTCCTGGACAGCTGTTACTCCGTTCTTCGGATGCTCGGGAGACATCTCCCAATTGCCGCGAGACATTCCCCCCTCTAATTTTAGCTGCTGTAATTAAAATTAGCCATTTCTTCGGATAAAAAGATTTGCAGCGTTAAGGCATTTTCGTTTATTTTATTTTTTTTTCCCAGCGTCTGCGCATACACCCTTATTCTCTTTAAGGAGCTGAACAGATGCTGGAAAAAATATGAACGCCAAAAGTTCCCGTTCTGAGATTTTGTGTGTTTATATTTCAAGGGATTAAGTGGAAGCGGCGGGGGGGGGGATCATATATTTTTAATATTATTATTAGCACACCAGAAGTCGTCTTCTTCTTTTTTTTCACCCGGCCCTTACTGGCCTTTGGGAAGTCAAACACATTCCCTTCCCATATTTGGGAATCTTCAGTAGGAACTGCGCTGCAGTGGGATTTTCCCCCTCCTCTCCTTTCCCCACCTCTCTTCTCTGCTCAAGAGAAGTCCCTGCACTGTTCATGGTTAATTTCCTTTTATACTTCCCACCCAGTTTCTGGAGAGTTCCTGGTTCTCATTTCGTCATTAAACCGTAATTAGTATTCAAGGGAAATTGGTCTTAATATATTAAAATTGGTTAAGTGCCTTTAGTCCTGTATCAAAGCCAATATCTTATTGGAAAATGTAATTGGGGACGCTGTGTATGTAATTAATTGAATTACAATTAAGAACTTTCATTAAGCAATATACCACTACATTAAAGCAATAAGAGGGTGGGTTGGCGGGGGGGGGATCCAGGGTTGTGTGGGTGTGTGCAGTGCAGCACAACTAACCTTTATTGTTGTTTTCTTTGGGGAAGGAGGAATGAGCTCATTTTTCTGAGGCTGAAAGAACTAAGTATTATTTTCAGTTCTGAAGGTTTCCTTTAAGTAACCTCTCAGCAGTTCTACAAGCAGTAGCAGCTAGGTGTTCCTTCAGCATTTTCTTAGCATCCTCCAGATCAGCCAAAAACATATGAAGAGCAGGATTGGAAGCAACGTATGGAAACTAATCAAGGAGACAACCAACCTAGAACCAAGGAGAAATTTCCTGGCCGTGAGGACAATTCATCAGTGGAACGGGTTGCCTCTAGAAGTTGTGAGTGCTCCATCATTGGAGGTTTTTAAGAAGAGATTTTTAAGAAGAGAATAGGGTCTCCTGCTCAAGCCAGGCGTTGGACTAGAGAACCTCTAAAGTCCCTTCCAACTCTGTTATAAGTGAAGACCATCAGCATTTGGTCTGTGGACGCACTCATTTGAAGAAAACCTTCGATAGAAAACAAGGAACGGTGCCCTCCCGATCCCTTTAGCATTCATTGACGTCACCCCAAAACGTGGGTAAAATAAAAATAATCCTCCCCCCACCCCGATTTCCTAGTCTTACTTTTGGATCTCCCAAGATCTCTCAGGGAAGACTTTCCAACCCGGCTAGGATCGGAGGTGGCCTTTCATTTTATTCTCGCAACTGAAGCGGCTCCGACTTCTGTTAACCAAACCAACTTTGGCAACTTCTAGATAGATGGGCTTCGGTGCCCAGAATCCCACAGCTCTCACCACCTTGGTGGAGAATCTTGGGTTGGGGGGAGGGGTTTTTAAAATCTACACATCTGGAAGTCCAAATCGAAAATATTGGGTTGTACCAACAGGCCAGAAATCCTCCTCCTTAGGATGGGCTGCTGGGGGTTCCCGGGGGTTCGGGAGAACCTCTAGCTAAAATTCTGTGCGGAGAACCCCCAAATCCCATTCCTGGCTGGCCCTGCCCACCCCACCCCGCCTCTCCCAGAAGTCCCCATGCGGCCCGTTTTGGATGCAGATAAGCGCAGGGCGTACGCAGAGGCTTGGGGAGGGGAAAAACGGGCCTACCGGAAGATCTGGAATAGCCTCCGGAGCCTGGGGAGGCTATTTTTGCCCTCCCGGAGGCTCAAGAAAAGCCTCCAGAGTCCAGGGAGGGCAAAAAGCCCCCCACACACACACACCGTGGTGCAGGAGGCCAACTAGGCCACGCCCACCATGGCCACCCCCACCCGGAAACCGGGCAGTGAACCCCTTCCTAAAAATTTTTGAAGCCGACCCCTGGTTTGAATCCGAGGCGATCTTCCTAGCGCAAGATTGGGCTGACTCCGAAAGCCGTATGACGTCCGGAGAAATTCTACCTTTCCTTCACCGCTCTCTAGTTTTCCCTAACACATCCTTTTAACTACTCCCGGGAAGCTAATTAGTTGTTGTTTTTAAAACCTACAAACGTGCAGACTCCTCAAACAGACAGCTCGTCCCAGAATCTCTCTCCTGGAAGGAAGATCACGTGCCATGTGCAGAACCACTCCGTCTCGTTGAAGGAGGAGGGAGGGTCTTCTAGCCTCCTAATAAGAAACCTCTACGTGTCAAACCGTAGGGTATATTGTGACTTCATTGTTCTTGTCGTCAGGATGGCATTGCGGGATTTTTCTCCCCTCGGTGGATTGTTTTGCGATTTTTATAGGCAGTGGAATAACGTCAGTGGTTTTTTTCTTTTTTTCTTTTTTAAACGATTTTCAAATATTTGAGAGTAACAACTCTATACAGAGGGTCGTTGTTTTTTATTCCAACCTGCTTATCTAAGTTAGCTTATTGAAACTGAAAAAGGGCTGAGAAAACAAGCATTGATCGGGTGGGAAAGGACTCTGCTTAATTGTTGGTCCGGTGGAAGACGTTGTGAACTAAGCCAGCCTCCGGCAAGTTTTTTTTGTTTTTTTTTGCTTCTAAGCATTACATTGATTTCATTTGGAATTTACACGACCTCTGTGTTGATTCCTTAAGAGTGGGCCTTGAGGCTCTTCATACTGACGTTAAGGAATTGTCTGCAAGACGTTGTCCGAGAATCCAAACTCATTCTTCACTCTGAAAATATTCCCCTCCTCTTTTGCCCTTGAAATTATTCCACTGAAATGGAATAATTGGGTGTTTTACCAGTGGGTGCCTTCTCCTACTCTCTTGTTTCACCCTCCCTGACAGGCAAAGCCTGGGGGTGTGTAGAATCAAGAGAGACATCAGCCTAGTATCTTTACATTCCCGCAAGTGGTCTAAATCCAACTCCTCTTGAATCCCGTTGAGTCTTATCTAACACCAATTTAGTTGACTGGACTCATGTGTATGAGCAATACATCAGCTTAGCTGGTACTCAACGTATGGTTCTGATTTTTCACACCTGACACTTAATGTACCTTTTAGGAACCTGGCCATTCGTGAAATCTGATTTCCTCCAGATGGGACATCCCAAGTGTCTTCTTCATAGGCCCCTATCTTCAAGTACCTTTTACCATTCTCCTCTGAACTTCTGTTGTGACCTAGGCCCAAGTAGTTATTACCAGACACAATCAGTCCTAAACAAACGTATTTTATTAGAACAGCTGAGTCCAAATTAATTCCAAAACAAATCCTTCAGAAAAAGTCCTTCGGCCTTATCACAAACCTTTCTCTTCTTTGGCACCGTGCCAAAGGCTTTTCTAGGCAAAGCCCCACAAAGTTCAGAAACAAGAGACACTGAGCAGAAACAAATGTAGCAATGTTGCTTTCCTACAAAGAGCCCAAGAGCCGTTGCTGCTCTTTTAAGCCTTATGGGAGGGACCAATCATCTCCTGGCCTTACTCCTGAGTCGTCCTTTTTGCTTTAGCTGCTCTTGCCTTCTGACAGCTCTTCACATGCATGCACTAGGAACAGGCTCCTCCTGTTCCTTCTGTCTCTCTGCTGTCCGTCTCTGGAGGTTCAGTTACCTCCGCTTACAACCTTCCATCAACTTACAGCTATTAAACCTGCATTCCCTGACACGGAAGCTGAAGCTCAAATACTCTAGCCACAAATTAGAAGTGTGGACTCCTTGGAGAAGACCCTGATGTTGGGAAAGATGGAATTGCACAAAGGAGAAGGGGACGGCAGAGGGATGAGATGGTTAGATAGGGTCATCAAGGCAACGAACATGGATTTCGGCAGAGTCTAGGAGATAGTGGAGGATGGGGAGAGAGGGGCTGTGGTCCATGAGGTCATGAAGAGTCGGGCACAACTTAGTAAATGAACAACAATCCCGAGACAGAAACGGTTGTGACAAGACCAAAGCTATTCTTACTTCTATATAGGCCAAACCGGTTACAACGCCCTTCACCAGCTCAACGGGAAGAGTTATCCAGTTATCCGGTCCCTTCCAAGGCATCGAGGAAGTCAGGCAGACCTGATTTATTTTACAGATTCGGAAGTCCTGTCGGATTTTTCCACGCGGCATAGCATTGGGGTGTGAAATTGTAATGACGGGGCCATCTGCCTTAATCTCCACGTTACCAATTGAGCTTTGCTTTCCATGCGTTTCCCCCCGTTCGGGAGCGATTAGTTGCTCTCCCGAGCCAATTTTATCTGTTCCTCTTCCTCTCCCTGTCCCACATCTCTCCGAGCCGAAGACAGATTCAGTTCGGAAGACAGGATAAAACAGCTGGAGAACAGCAACAGAGGCCTAATTCAATAGCCCAAATACCTGGGCCATTTACAGAAGCAAAAAAATCCGACTCTTAATACCGGAGGCCAGCCAGGGCGAATAATTTTCATCGTGTGTTTTAAGTCGTCGTCATTGTGTGTTTAAGAATCCATCCTTCCATTAAGGAAGGCGAGACAAGCCGGGGAGGGGGGGGAGGAGCGGGAGAGGGGCAACCAAAGGAAGATATTAGAGGGCAGAACTCTGTGTGACAATGTGGGCCGTCTTAAATCTCCCCGGCTAATCTATTCCTTCTTCTGTTTATGGCGGAGGAAGTAGCTGACTTAATGACGACAGAGTAGCTTGCTTTGTGTTTGCAAAATGGAGACGATTTACTAGGCCGTAAAGCAAGATCCAGTTCAGTATCTGTGGAACAGATGGCGCGTGACCTGCGAGTATTTTTTCGCCCAGGGGAGGCCCATTTGAGGACGGGGGGGTGGGGGGGGGGGAGACCAGCTTCTTCAACAAAGCTGTGGTTTTCCAGATGTTCATAAGTAGGACTATGGTAACCACCACCACCACCCCGTCGATCAGACCGACAACAGAACAAGAGCGTTGGACGGGGCCATGGAGGTCCTCTAGTCCACCCCCCCTGCTCCGACAGGAGACTCCGTGCCATTTCAGACAAACTCTTCTTGAAGAAAAAAAAAAAAAGAACAACTCCACAACTTCTGGAGGCAAGTCGTTCCACTGGTTCACGGTCCTCACCGTTTAAGGAATTTCTCCTTCGTTCTAGGTTGCTTCTTTTCCTTGGTTTAGTTTGGCTGGCTGAAGTTCTCTTCCTCTTCCCGTCAGCAGGCTCCAGGTTGCTCAGCTCTGGTTTATTACGATTATTTATTTTATTTTTATCGATGAAATTTGGTTGTCACCCATCTCGCCCTGAAGCGACTCCGGTGCAGATATTGGAAGACTGCTATCCTGTCTCCCCTGGTCCTTCTCTTCACTAGACCAGCCATGCCAATTACTGGCAACTGTTCATCGTCTGTTATATAGTCTCCAGTTCCCTCTAATCATCTTAGTTGCTACTTGCAGCTCCAGATATTCTCTTCGACCTGTTCAACTTTTTCTTCTTCCAAGAGTGCGCCCAGCTCCCCCAGTTCCCACCTTCCAACCCCCAGTTCCCACCGAAACCCTCTTGCCTGCTTATCGTCCCTCTTGGCCTTCCGGTATGTCTCCGAATGGCACTCATCCTTTCTCTCTTCCTTTCTCTCTCTCTCTCTCTCTTGGCGGAGGCTCCAGAGGGGAGGAGATCGCGGAAGAAGATCCCCAGATCGACATCGCGACCGTCCAGGACATGCTGAGCAGCCATCACTACAAGTCGTTCAAAGTCAGCATGATCCACAGACTGCGCTTCACCACGGACGTTCAGTTAGGTAAATCGGTTTGTGCGCGTTCCATGCCTTTCCCCCCGCCCGCGGCCCTTTTTAACCTCTCCGGCTGCGTCCGGCGTCCTTCAGTGACATAATCCGAGGACCGACCAAATTCCCAGAGATCTGGGACTTTGGATCTTCAATAAACTTGGCCGAAAGAGGGCAACGATAGGACACTGCAATTAAAAATATCCCAGGGCTGTCATGGTTAAGTCATCAGGCTAGAAACTGGGAGGCCAAGAGTTCTAGTCCCGCCTTGAGCACAAAGGCAGCTGCGGGCGGGGAGGGGGAAACGACACCTTGGGCCAGCCACTCTCTCTCAGCCCTAGGAAGGTAGCAATGGCAAACCACTTCTGGAAAACCTTGGCAAGGAAACTGCAGGGAGTCTTTGAGAATCGACACACGACTGGAGCAGAACTCCATCCAAGGGAGACAAATTGTTCCTGCTGCTCTTTTCCAGATTCATGTTAGTTTCAGAAAAGAGGCTTCTTGTCTCATTTTGTACTGAAATTGGGCCTCCATATTGAGGGCAGCTGTTTGAACACACAAACAGGCGGAGGAGGTGGAAGAAGAAAGAGACAGACAGACAGACAGACAGACAGACAGACAGACAGACAGACAGACAGACAGACAGACGAAGGAAGGAAAGGAAGGAAGGAAGGAAGGAAGGAAGGAAGGAAGGAAAGGAAGGAAGGAAGAGAGAGAAAGAAAGGCAGCCTGATTTGTGCATGAATCTGAATGAGGGCGCGGAGGCATTTGAGCGAGATAAGATTTCTTTGTAAAATAGAGGTTGCTCTTTCCCAAAGTTGGGAAAATATAAACTGTGGCCCTTTCGTTTAGGGAGAGACTGTGTCTTTTGTGTAAGAGACCCGGATGTGAAATATATTTCCTGAAAAGTTAAAGCCACAAAGAGGTTTTCCGTTCTCCTCTTTTTTGGTTTTGTTGTCCATCGTTGTTTATTTTCCTTTTGTGCAGAGTTTTCATTTTGCCTTCTTTTCCTTTCCCTCTTTTTTTCTTCTCCTTCTCCCTCTCTCTTTTCCTTCCCTTCCCTTTCTTCTCTTTTTTTTCCTTTTTCTCATTTTTTCCTCCCCTTTCTTTCGCTTTCCTTCCTCTGCCTCTTGTTTTCCTTTCTTCTCTCTTCCGTCCCTTTCCTTTTTCCCTTTCCTCATCCCTTCCCTTCCCTTCTCTCTCCCCCCCTCTCCCCTCCCCTCCTTGCATTGTCTTGTTAAGGAAGGATTTATATACTGGAGTTGATGGAGGGCAGCTTTCGGCTGTGTTTTCTGCTCTTGAGCAAACCATCTTGGGGTGATCGTTTCCTTCCAGGGAAATTTGACTCACTCGTATCTGGAATCTGTCAAGAAATAAGAGCTTGAAAAGGTCATGACAGATCACCAAAGACAAATGCTTAACCCAGCTCGTCTCTCTGTCTAGAAACAAATAGCTTTCACTTGTACCGAAGTGAGGAAATAAACCTGCTGGATTTGGGGAAGAGCTGCTCCACGTCTCTCTGTAAAATTTTATTTACGTTTGTTTGTTTTTAATTTGCATTTATATCCCGCCCGTCTCTGAAGACTCAGGGCGGCTTACACTGTGTCAAGCAATAGTCTTCATCCATTTGTATATTATATACAAAGTCAACTTATTGCCCCCCAACAATCTGGGTCCTCATTTTACCTACCTTATAAAGGATGGAAGGCTGAGTCAACCTTGGGCCTGGTGGGACTAGAACCTGCAGTAATTGCAAGCAGCTGCTGTTAATAACAGACTGTCTTACCAGTCTGAGCCACCAGAGGCCCGTAACGTTAAACGTTAAGTTTATCATCCTCATACGAAGTTTTTGTTGTTGTTTTTTTTAAAGGGTAGCGCTCGGAGACTTATATAGTGCTTTAACAGCACACTCTGGGTGTTTTACAATGTCGTCATATGGCGGAGGCCCCCACCCCAAACAATCTGGGCCCTCATTTTACCAACCTCAGAAGAATGGAAGGCAGTGGTGGAATTCAAATTTTTTTTTTACTACTGGTTCTGTGGGCGTGGCTTGGTGGGCGTGCGTAGGCTTGGTGGGCGTGGCAGGGGAAGGATACTGCAAAATCCCCATTCCCAACCCACTCCTGGGGGGAAGGATATTGCAGAATCTCCATTCCCTCCTCACTCCTGGGGGAAGGATACTGCAAAATCCCCATTCCCACCCCACTCCTGGGGGGGGAGGGATATTGCAGAATCCCCATTCCCTCCCCACTCCTAGGGAAGGATACTGCAAAATCCCCATTCCCACCCCACTCCTGGGAGGAAGGATACTGCAGAATCTCCATTCCCTCCTCACTCCTGGGGGGAAGGATACTGCAAAATCCCCATTCCCTCCCCACTCCTGGGGAAAGGATATTGCAGAATCTCCATTCCCTCCCCACTCTGGGACCAGCCAGAGGTGGTATTTGCCAGCTTCTCCGAACTACTCAAAATTTCCGCTACCGGTTCTCCGGAACCTGTCAGAACCCTGCTGGATTTCACCCCTGATGGAAGGCTGAGTCAACCTTGAGCCGGTCAGGATCGAACCTCCAGGCTGTGGAGCCTTCAATGCTGCATTCTAACCACTGAGTCACCGGGACTCCTGATCCTGGGGACATTGTGGAGGTCTGAAAGAAGGGAAGGGAAGCCCAGGTAGAAAATAGCAGTGAGTTAATGGAGGCGAAACCCTCCGTTGGAGTGCAGACACTTCTCAGCTGAGAGGAGGGCTCAAGCAAGAAATCAGGTTGGACTACATAAACCCAAGAAGGCTTGATACGAAACACACACACACACACACACACACAGACCCCAGAAATGCCTTATAACCTTATCTGGTCCTTCCCAGGTAAAAGCTGCCAGTCTGGGGAAATTCCTGCATAGTAGGCAGAAAGCAATAAAGTAGCAATAGAATATTTGAACATCATCCTTGATGTTCTCTGAACTTGGTTAGCACTGACAACGTTACCTAGTTCAGTAAAGAAACGTCTGCAAGAAAACAACCAAGTTCAGACAGCACCAAGGAGTCCACAAGGATAAAGGGATTAGTTTGAATTCTATGCGTTTGGGTCTGGTTGTTCATGCGTCTTAAATCAGTGAACGAATACGTTGGGAAGTGCCCAGTTAAGCAGGGAACTAGCCTTGAATCCGCAAGAGATCCAGGACTACCCACCCTTAATCTCTGCTTTATCAATCTGTTCCCAAAGGAAGGGAAGCAGTCTAGGAAGATTCCTGCATTAGAGGCAGCAAGCAATAAAGTAGTTAGCTTGTGCCTTACAGATGTGGATTCGATTGCTTGCAGCCGACAATCCCAGAACTTAAGAATAGCATCTCAGCTCGGGCTCGGCCTGCAAAACATCGTAAAGCATCATTCCGAATGTGCGTTTTCAAGGTGCGACAACAGGCAGCAAACATTCGAGTGTGTGTGTGTGTGTCGCGGGGGAGGAGGAGAAACGACAGGCAGCCCATCTCACAAAGGATGCACCATCGGGCCAAAACCGGTGCGCCCGCGATGGGCCGATAGGGGCCGTAATAGATGGGAGCGGCGCACCTCCATCGTTTGCCGATAAAAATAATAGAAAGTTTCAAGTGCTTTCCAGGTGATAAAAGACGAAGGCGGGATGGGAAGAGGGGGCCGACGGGCTCCCACCAAGACGGTTCCCCCACCCGGCCAGCCTCGGCCTCCTTTTGTGTGTGCGTGCGCACACACACACACACTCCTGAGCCAAGGAGCCTCCCGTAGCAAAAGATTGATGCCACGAGAAGTGACCTTGGCATGGAGTAGCAGTTGGTGATGTATGTATGAGCATCTCGCAGCTAAATGGGCCCAGGTTTCTACTGCTAATATACATGGAAGCCCAGAACTACACTCTGGATGGCAATAAATCAACAGCCACTTTGGGTGTCATTTCTGGTTTATATTCTACTATTGTTCTATCACTTTAATTCATGTCACTATCATCTGTTCATCTGGAAGAGTTTTATATAATTTTCCACTGGAGCTACCTGACAAACCCGATCAAATTAACACGGGCGCATTAAACAGGGTTGACTCCGCCGCGGCGCACGTTCGAGAAGGCGCCTGAAAATGAAATGTGCATTTTTGTTTTCTTTCTCTCTCTCTCTCTCTCTCTCTCTCTCTCTCTCTCTCTCTCTCTTTCTTTTTTGGTTTGGATTGGTTTTGTTTTCCAAGATCAAAAGAAAAGAACAAAACCCCGCCAAGCGTTATTTGTCCTTGTTTATCGTAACCTATCGAAGGGATAACCCAGAGGGAAGGATCTGGTTGATTTGCATGATAAAGAGATCAGAGTGTCTTCGGTCTTGTTTGTTTGTTTGTTTGTTTCTAATCAACCTTATTTTGTGCTGCTTGTGGATTAAAAAAACAAACAAACAAGGATTTTGAAGACCGAACAACCGCTGCTGGTCCTATTTTTTTTGCAAGGAAGGGATGTAGATTTTGAGCTACTCATGATGAGGCTGCCCGGAGTGAAAATTTGCAACAAAAGAAGACCCTTTTCCTAATGAAGGATCTAATGCTCTCCTGTTATTTTCACACTCCTGGCATGCTTTGGGGGCTCTTGACGTGATGGGTAATTGGAAGACGGTCCTTGGCGAGGGAGGGCCAGGCCCCGGTGACAAATCGTGCGGCTTGATTAATTGAAATGTGCTTCTCTGGTGGCGGAGTCTATGGTCAGCTTCCAAATGAGAGTTACGCTACATTTGGCACTTGCAGGAGCTAAGGTTAAGACAACAGGGGCGTAAGTTCCCCTTCCCCTCCTTTCCTCCCTTCCAATGTCAACCCAGCACTTGGACAGTGCAACAGACAAGAGAAGCAACCAAAAAGAGGAACACTTGTAGTCCAGGGGTCCTCAGTGGTCTCTGAGCTTGGCTACCGAACTTGGTGACCTCATCAGTGTTAGAAGGGAGAGGGGGTTGCCAGGAGGAGGAGAAGAAGGAGAAGAAGGAAGGAGGAGGAGGAGAAAGAAGAAGAAGGAAGAAGAAGAGGAAGAAGAAGAAGAAAGAAGAAGAGGAGGAGGAGGAGGAGGAGAAAGAAGAAGGAAGAAAAAGAGGAGGAGGAGAAAGAAGAAGGAAGAAGAAGAGGAGGAGGGGGAGGAGGAAGAAGAAGGAAGAAGAGGAGGAGGAGGAGGAGGAAGAAAAGAAGAAGGAAGAGGAAGAGAAGACAACTTTGGAGTCCTTAGTGCTCTCTGAGCTTCATTGACTTCTTGCAGATATTTCAGTACCTAACTAGGTATCATCACCAGTGGTAGAAGGAAGAGGGGTTTGCAGAGAGGAGGAGGAGAACTGCGGGATCTTTGGTGCTCTCTGAGCTTCGTTGACTTCTTGCAGACATTCATTAGCCAGCTAGGTAACATCATCACCAGGGTTAGAAGGAAGAGGGATTTGCAAAGAGGAGCGGGAGGAGAACCATGAGGTCCTTAGACCTCTCAGATGTTTCATTACCCAACTAGGTAACATCAGTGTTAGAAGGAAGAGGGGTTTTGTTCTGTCTCCTTCCCCACTTCGGATTAACGAGCTGGCCTTCAGCCAGTGGATTCACGGCTCTTATCAGTCCTGGCAGAGAAATCGCAGCTGCCTGGCAAAGTTCAAACAAATGACTCACGTAGCAAGACTTTCAGCTCTTTTTGAAACAGATCAGCTAAACTTTGCTTCCCGTGGAGTGAGAACAGTCCCAAAGCTCCTTATATATCCTGTGGGGTGGGGCTCCTGCCCACCCTTCCTTTTGATGATGCCGCCTCTCTAATCTTCTGAAGCGTGGGTCAATCCAAGCTTGATTATTATTATTATCAGCTGGGTCTGAAGGCGTAGCCTGGGGAAGGGAGGAATCAGGGGATGACGGCCTCATTACGTCCTCCCGACTGGTCTGGTTCTGGCTCCTGGAGCCAGGCCAAAGGAATCGGTGCTCCCGAGGTAAGCCTTACCAGCCCTTCCCCCTCACTCTCGGAGTCACTTTCGGGAATGGGTCCAGGTTCGGGGGCTGGAGTCACAACAGGTTTGCAGAGAGGAGGAGGAGAACCGCGGGGTCCTTGGTGCCCTCTGAGCTTGGTTGTTTTCTTTCTGACGTTTCCCGCTCTTTAGAGAATAATTCTCCAATGTCTTCTTGATAGCGAGCTAATCTGTAGTTCGGTGTTTTCTGCTGTTAGGTTCCAAATGTGTTTCCCTCCCCATTATGGGCATACCCGACACAGCTATTGGCTATTTAGAGAAGAACGAAAAGCTACAGCCTTCTCTCCTAAAATGTGGAGTGCTCCCTCCAGGATACTTCTCACTTCCAGCTTGATTTCAGGCTTCTACAAGTGGCTTTAAATAAGATTTGCTGCCGTTTCTGATCTTTTGCCAGGTGTGAATGGACAATTGGACGGATGTTACACACGCACACATATACACACCCCGTAGCTGAAACCTTATTGAAACCTTCATTTATTTATCTGTTTCGAACACGTTTCTCTTTGGAGGCCCGAAAACGAGCAACAAAACGGAACCCGTTTACTAACGAACGTCCTTCAGATGGATCTTCTAATCGCCCCCCACCCCGCAATATCGATTTCCAATTTTAAATAAAAACAGCTCCTTTCTTGGTTTTCCTCCGACTTTCTCTAGCCACGAAAGCTTCGGATCGAGACGAAGGGAAGCGGAGAGTTTCTGCCAGCACGAGACCCCTCTGATGCAAAACCTCCTTTTCTCCCCACGGGGTTTCACGATATTTTTTTGTGGGGGGGGGTCGCCATCAATTTGGCAAAATGGGCCACGGGGAGGGGAGGGGAAGGAAAATAAAGAGGGACGCCTTAGCCCTTTCTGACTTCTGGGGGGGGGGTTGCCCATAAAGGATTCCCCCCCTTCTAAAACGTAACGGTTAAGGTGCTCCTTGCACCTATGTGCTAGCCCTTCCCGACTCTAGGGGGCTCATCTCCGTTTCAAAACCGAAGAGCCAGCGCTGTCCGAAGACGTCTCTGTGGTCACGTGGCCGGCATGACTCAACGCCAAAGGCGCACAAAACGCTCTTTCCTTCCCACCGAAGGTGGTCCCTATTTTTTTTCTCCTTGCATTTTTTTTTTTTACATGCTTTCGAACGTAAGAGGAAAAAATAAATCGAGGGGAAAAAACATTTTGACTCTAAACAAAGAAACCGCCTTGTGCTGCTGTTTTTTTAAATACTCTTGATTCCTTTCGCCTATTCCGGGGCTGACCTTGACCTGTAACTCATGACCTAAAAAAATGTAATTACTTTTAAGTCTTTTCCCCGCTCGGCTGCCATGATGAAAAAGTGGAGAGAGAGAGAGGTCTGGTCACTCATGTCAGCAGAGAAACCTTGTCGTTGTAACTTAAGCAATGCGATGCCGCCCGCTGCCGTAGCAAGGTTGTTGCTGTGGAGGGGAGGGTTGTGTTGGAGGGGAGGGGAGGGGAGGGGGTCCTTACCATAATAGGATCTGTAATAAATTACACAGCCTCTTGGGGAGTAAATTAACTTCTCAGGTTGCTCTCCGGGTAGGTTGGAATAGTAGAAGGAAGGTTCTTCTTTCTCCTCCCGTTTGCTGCTCTTCCTCTTCCTCCTCCTCTTCTTCTTCTCCTTCTCCTCCTAGTCCTCTTTCTCCCTTTCCCTCTTCCTCTCTTCTTCTGCCTCTTGCTCCTCCTCCTTTCTTCTCTTCTCCATCTCTTCTTCTTCCTCTTCTTTCCCTTTTTCCTCCTCCTCCTTCCTCTTCCTCCTGTTCTTCCTCTTCCTTGTCCCCTTTGCCACCCATTCCTCCTCCTCCTCTATCATCTCCTCCTCCTCTTCTTCTGCTTCTTCTCCACCTCCTTCTCCTTCTTTCTTCCTCCTTCCCTTCTTTCTCTTCCTATCCTCCTCCTCCTCTCTAATAATCATTTCTTCTTCTCCTCCTCCTTCTTCTTTCCCTCTCTCCTCCTCCTCCTTCTTCCTCCTGTTCTTCCTCTTCCTTGTCCTCTTTTCCACCTATTCCTCCTCCTCCTCCTCTTCTTCTGCTTCTCCTCCTCCTTTCCTCCTCCTCCTCCTCTTCTTTCTCCTCCTCTCCTCCTCCTCCTCTATCGTCATCTTTTTTTCTCCTCCTCCTCCTTCTTCTTTCCCTCTCTCCTCCTCCTCCTTCTTCCTCCTGTTCTTCCTCTTCCTTGTCCTCTTTTCCACCTATTCCTCCTCCTCCTCCTCTTCTTCTGCTTCTCCTCCTCCTTTCCTCCTCCTCCTCCTCTTCTTTCTCCTCCTCTCCTCCTCCTCCTCTATCGTCATCTTTTTTTTTTCTCCTCCTCCTCCTTTTCTTCTTTCCCTTTCTCCTCCTCCTCCTCCTATTCCCAGCATAAATACACATATAATGTTAGTGGTCATTAACATCTCTCTACTATTAATGGTGTGATATATTGCCACACTCAAAGACACGGGGGGAGGTCATTCCATGTGCTTCTTCCATGCCTTAGCATGAAGTTTCCCTTCCTCCCTTGACTGACCTTCTCTGGGTCTTCAGGTATTTCCGGTGACAAGGTGGAGATAGATCCTGTGACCAATCAGAAAGCCAGTACCAAGTTCTGGATTAAGCAGAAGCCGATCTCCATCGATTCGGAGCTCCTGTGCACTTGCGACCTTGCTGAAGAGAAGAGCCCAAGTAAGCCACCTATCTTGTCTTTCGGGTGCCCTCCTCTGTGGCTCCCCTTGTCTCTTTCCCATAAGGAACCAAGGGACAGCTGGGCGTATCCTCCAAGTCTCTCTTACGCCACCTGAACCTTGCTTGTCGGAGTCAGCCTTGATAAGAGCTCGCTGGTATCTAAACCAGCTTCCCCAACTGACCTCTTTTTTTTTCTCCTCCTCCTCCTTTTCTTCTTTCCCTTTCTCCTCCTCCTCCTCCTATTCCCAGCATAAATACACATATAATGTTAGTGGTCATTAACATCTCTCTACTATTAATGGTGTGATATATTGCCACACTCAAAGACACGGGGGGAGGTCATTCCATGTGCTTCTTCCATGCCTTAGCATGAAGTTTCCCTTCCTCCCTTGACTGACCTTCTCTGGGTCTTCAGGTATTTCCGGTGACAAGGTGGAGATAGATCCTGTGACCAATCAGAAAGCCAGCACCAAGTTCTGGATTAAGCAGAAGCCGATCTCCATCGATTCGGAGCTCCTGTGCACTTGTGACCTTGCTGAAGAGAAGAGCCCAAGTAAGCCACCTATCTTGTCTTTCGGGTGCCCTCCTCCGTGGCTCCCCTTGTCTCTTTCCCATAAGGAACCAAGGGACAGCTGGGCGTATCCTCCAAGTCTCTCTTACGCCACCTGAACCTTGCTTGTCGGAGTCAGCCTTGATAAGAGCTCGCTGGTATCTAAACCGGCTTCCCCAACTGACCTCTTTTTTTTTCTCCTCCTCCTCCTTTTCTTCTTTCCCTTTCTCCTCCTCCTCCTCCTATTCCCAGCATAAATACACATATAATGTTAGTGGTCATTAACATCTCTCTACTATTAATGGTGTGATATATTGCCACACTCAAAGACACGGGGAGGTCATTCCATGTCTTCTTCCATGCCTTAGCATGAAGTTTCCCTTCCTCCCTTGACTGACCTTCTCTGGGTCTTCAGGTATTTCCGGTGACAAGGTGGAGATAGATCCTGTGACCAATCAGAAAGCCAGCACCAAGTTCTGGATTAAGCAGAAGCCGATCTCCATCGATTCGGAGCTCCTGTGCACTTGTGACCTTGCTGAAGAGAAGAGCCCAAGTAAGCCACCTATCTTGTCTTTCGGGTGCCCTCCTCCGTGGCTCCCCTTGTCTCTTTCCCATAAGGAACCAAGGGACAGCTGGGCGTATCCTCCAAGTCTCTCTTACGCCACCTGAACCTTGCTTGTCGGAGTCAGCCTTGATAAGAGCTCGCTGGTATCTAAACCGGCTTCCCCAACTTTTTTTTTTTTTTTTTTTGTTTACATTTATACCCCGCCCTTCTCCGAAGACTCAGGGCAGCTTACAATGTATAAGGCAATAGTCTCATTCTATTTGTATAAATAGGAGGAGGCGGAAGAAGAGAAGAAGAAAGAGGAGGAGGAGAAGAAGAAGGAGGAATAGGAGGAGGAGGAAGAAGAGGAAGAGGACAAAGAAGAGAAGAGCAGGGGGAGCAGGAAGAGACAATCGCCGGCAGCCATAATTATGGCAGATGCCAGCAGCAGATTCCTGTTCTATACTTTCTGAAGCGTATCGCCTGCTTCAAAGGTTAAGAGGAATCTCCGAGGGATTCGGAGCCAACCGTGTAGGTTGCACGTGACTTGAGAGATCCACCTGAGCCCCAGCCAGAAGGACCAAGAGCACACCTGTCAAGTTCCTTGTGGGAATTAAGTTAGAAATCCTTCCTTGGCACAATATAGTCCCTGTACCAAATAGGAGAACTGCTCCTTTCGGATATCTTTCGCTTTTCTTTTCTCCCACAATAGCTGAGTTATGATGATCACCTTCTTCTTCTTCTTCTTCTTCTTCTTCTTCTTCTTCTTCTTCTTCTTCTCCTCCTCCTCCTCCTCCTCCTCCTCCTCCTCCTCCTCCTCCTCCTCCTTCACCACTCCTTCTCTTTATAATTCCTTCTCCTTCATGTAATTCCTTCTTCTTTGCCATATAATTCCTTCTGCTCCTTCTCCTCCTTCCATGGTCACTTCACAAATGTTTGTAAGTCCAAGACTATTACTACTATCTTTCTTCTTCTTCTTCTTCTCCTCCTCCTCCTCCTCTTCCTCCTCCTCCTCCCTTCTCCTTCACCACCACTTCCCCCCCTCCTTCTCTTTATAATTCCTTCTCCTTCATATAATTCCCTCTTCTTTGCCATATAATTCCTTCTGCTCCTTCCATGGTCACTACACAAATGGTTGTAAGTCCAAAACTATTACTACTATCTTTCCTCCTCCTTCTCCTTCCCCTTTCCTTATCTCCTCCCCCTTCCCTTCTCCTCCTCCTCTTCCTCCTCCTCCTCTTCTTCTTCTTCTTCCTCTTCCTCCTCCTCTTTTCTTCTTCTTCCTCTTCTTCTTTTCTTCCTCCTCCTTCTCCTCCTCCTTTCCTCCTCCTCCTCTTCTTTCTTTTCCTCTCCTCCTCCTCCATCTCTTCTCCTTCTCCCTCTCCCTCCCATCTGGCTGATCCTCCCAGGACGGACCTGGCTCAAACTCGAACCCCATGGATCTTTTCCTTCCACGAGTTGCTTTTGAACTTGGCCGGAGGGAAGGGATGTTCCTGTTTTTGAGGCCGATGAAGGAATGCCTCTCTCTCTCTCCCTCTTTCTCTCTTTCTCTCTCTCTCTCTCTTCCTCAGCCCGCCTGGCGATCTTATCAGCCAAGTGATCGATGTTTGCCTCAGAGTTTACATCAAAAATTATTCCCGGGGTCTTCCTTCGAAAATGAATTATGGCAGAAGGAGTGAGGCCGAGGAGGGGAGATAAAGGCTTTTCGGAGTTCTGCAATATATTTTGCTTCCCCGCTTTTATCTCTTGTAACACCACCGTCCTCCCCTCTCGGCTTTCCCTCACACATGCACACACACACAGCCCAAAAGTGTCACAAACAGATGGCTGGGCCCTTCCACACCCCCACGGAGACCCACACCTTTTGCTCTTTTGTTAAAAAAAAAAACCAGGCGCCTTCTTCTCAAGGTACGAAGTCGCCAGGCTGAAAATCAACTCGTTCCCTTAGCCTGCTCAGCCCGTGAACTACACAAGAAAAGGTTTTGCAAATCTCTTTTATTTTTCTTCTTCTTCTTCTTCTTCTTCTCCAAATTAGGGCATCCCTAATTTTGATCACGTGACCCTAGGGATGCATAAGTCATTTTGTTCCAGGGCTGTTGTAACTTTCATCGGTCGCTAAACGAGGATTACCTGTATATGGTAGCCATCCTTATCTGGAGTCTGTGACCATATCGAGGGTCTCACATGAGAAAATATTTCTCAGCGTTGCCACTAAACATCCTTCTTAAATATTGCATATCCCTTTATTTAAAACATACGTTGTGCCATTGAGCCAAATGTCTCTCTCCCTCCCACCCTCCCTTTCTTTCTTTCTTTCCTTTCTCTCTCCTTCTTTCTTCCTTTTTCTTTTTCTTTCTTTCTTTGTCTCTCTCACCCTCCCTTCCTTTCTTCCTTCTTTCTCTCTCTTCCTTTCTTTTTCTTTCTTTTTAATCTTTCTCTCTTTTGTCCTTTCTCTTTTTTTCCTCTCTTTCTTCCTTTTTCTTTCTTTCTCTCTGTCTCCCTCGCTTCCTTTCTTCCTTTTTCTCTTTTTTCTTTCTCTCTCTTCCTTTTTCTTTTTAATCTTTCTCTCCTTTCTTTTTCTTCTCTTTCTTCATCTTTCTTTCTTTCTTTCTCTGTCTCTGTCTCCCTTCCTTCTTTCCTTTTTCTTTCTTTTTTTCTTTCTCTCTCTCTCTCCCTTTTTCTTTCTTTTTTAATCTTTCCCTCCTTTCTCTTTTTCTTCTCTCTTTCTCTCTCTCTCTCTCTCTGTCTTGCTCTTTAGTTTCTCTTTTCTGATGCATTGGCTGTTGCTAATGAGGGGGCCCTCTGGATCAAGAAAAATGCAGTTTATAAACAAAGCAAAGATGTTGAAATTACTTGAAAGAGCAGTAGCATATATCATAAGATGTGGGCGCGGCGGGGGGGGGGGCGGGAAATAAACACACGTGGTAGGACCTCATTCTGAAATTCATTGTTTCAAAAGAGGTTTCATCTTCTGCCGGTTAATGCTCAACTTCAAAGCCACCCCAAAGAAAGTAGCCGGCAATGGTTTCAGAATTATACTTTTCCTCAATATCGCTCCGGGTATAGCAATACCTCTTTGACTTATATACCGCTTCACAGCGCTTTTACAGCCCTCCCTAAACGATTTACAGAGTCAGCATATTGCCCCCCCAACAATCTGGGTCCTCGCTTTACCGACCTCGGAAGGACGGAAGGCTGAGTCAGCCTTGAGCCGGTCAGGATCGAACTGCTGACGGTGGGCAGAGTTTGCCTGCAATACTACATTCTAACCACTGAGCCACCACGGCTCGGTATAGTTGGTCCTCAACTTACAGCCATTTGCTTAGTGACCGTTTGAAGTTACGGCGGCAACGAAAAATGTGACTTACCACCATTTTTCACACTTACGACCAACTTACGACCATTTTTCACATTTACGACCTTTGCAGCATCTCCCATGATCACGGGATCCAGATTGGGACGCTTGGCACAACCAGCATGCATTTATGATGGTTGCCCCCTCCTAGGGTCATGTGATCACCATTTGCGGTGATCCTTCCCAGCCGGCTTCCGACAAACAACGTCAACGGGGGAAGCCGGATTCGTTTAACAACCCCATGATTCACTTTAAGAACTGCACAGTGGCCCAAAAAAAAAAAAAAAGACTGTAAAATGGGGCACCACTCAACTGAACAACTGTTTTACTGAGCAGTTGAAAATTTGGCAGTTCGTCCACAGTGGTCGTAAGTCAAGAACTACCTGCACACCAGAATCTAGTCCACTCAAGTTCAATACTCAATTGGCACCAGGTAAGAGTCAGTGGAATTCAGGAGGAGTTTGGACCATTTGTGAGAACGCAATGATTCTAAGCTGCTAACGTGCTTAACTCCGCCCTCCCAGCTCTGCCGGCTCTTCTCCTACACAATCGGTTCGGACCGATGCCAAAACCGCTTACGAACGGCCAGAGGCTTGTAAAAAACTCCAGTATCCCTTCTCCTCTTCGAAGGGCGTCTTTCAAACCAGCCTCTGCTTTGCCGATTTTGAATCTTGGGGGGTGGGGGAGGAGAGAAAGCCTCTTGTTGTTAAGAAGGAAGATTTAAGCCTTCATAAAATCAGCTGCCATTTTTATAGCCCCCAGAAAGAGGCCCTGCGTCTCAATTAAGAACACATAATACAAAGTCTTAAGGAAGCCACATAATAAGCTTAATGTGATTATATCCCCCGGCAAAGCATAATTTGAAGGAAATCAAATTATTTTCTCTTCATATTTCGTTAACATTATTGGCGGGGGAAATGAAAACAGGTCGGGAACCGGTTCCAAATCCCGCCGTCCACCCTAGAGCAGTTCCACGAAAGAGAACCGGCCCCAGGGTCAGTCCGAAAGGACTTCGCGTCAACTTCCACCCCCGTTAGCGTCCGTATCTTCCTGGCTAAACGTTCAAAGAAACCACGGAACAAGGCATCGTTTTCCTTTTAACAAAGACCCAAACCCCTCGATCCTGGAGCGGCTTGTTTCTGATCAAAGCCAACGTGGTCCTCAGGACGTGACATCCCATCAAAACATAAAAGAGAGCGATGTTATGACATCACATCAGGCTTCTCTCTAGATCAGCACTTTTCCTTCCCCCGCCCCAGTGTGTGCCTGCCAGATGTGCGGGGGGGAAAGTTGCAACATCTGGAAGGCTCAGCCAGCCCGAGGAAGAAGTCTTGACCTTCGTGTTGGGAAGGTGGAGAGCTGGGAGGGGTGGGGGTGGTCTGGACTCTGCTTCCCGCAGATGTTTTTCGGGCGGCCCAGAGCAGATGTGGAAAGGCGTGATTTTAATTGTGATTTCCCAGGAACGGGCACCCCTTGTAGCACACCATTCAACGACCCTGGTTCCCCAGGTGGCAGGTAGCATCCAAGATAACTTAGCTCTCACCCGACCGAACTGTTAAAATACTAAACCTGTAAACAAGCAACGGAGTTATGGGGTGAAGCTCCTTTGGCCAGCAGGCCTCCTCCGTAGTTGAGTCTTCTCCTTCCCCTTCTCTCTCTCTTTCTTCCTCCTCTGTTTTCATCTTCTTTTTTCCTCTTCTTCCTCTTTCTTTTTCCTCCTCCTCCTCCTCCTTCATCTTCTTCCTTCTACTCCTTTTTCCCCCTCCTCCTCCTCCTCCTCCTCTTCCTGTTTTCTTCCTCCCTTTTCCTAGTCTTCCTCTTCCCTCTTCCCTCCTCCTCCGTTCTTCTTCTCCTTCTCTTCTTCCTCCTCCTCTTCATCTTCCTCATTGCCTTCCTCCATTTTGTTCTTCCTCTTCCCTCCTCCTTCTCCTCCTTCTCCTCCTTTTCTTCCTCCTCTTCTTCCTCTTCATCTACCTCCTCCCATCTTTTTTCCCTTTCTCCTCCTCTTCCTCGTCCTCCTTTTCTTCCTCTTCTTTTCCCTCCTCCTTTTCTTCTTCCTCCTCTTCTTCCTCCTCCCATCTTTTTCTCTTCCTCCCCCTCTTCTTCCTCTTCTTTTTCTCCTCCTCCTCTTCTTCCTCCTCCATCTTTTTTCCCTTCCTCTTTCTCCTCCTCCTCCTCCTCCTCTTCTTCCTCTTCTTTTTCTCCTCCTCCTCTTCTTCCTCCTCCATCTTTTTTCCCTTCCTCTTCCTCCTCCTCCTCCTCCTTTTCTTCCTCTTCTTTTTCCTCCTCCTCCTCTTCTTCCTCCTCCATCTTTTTTCCATTCCTCTTCCTCCTCCTCCTCCTTTTCCTCTTCTTCATCTTTTTTCTCTTCCTCCTCTTCTTCTTCCTCTTCCTCCTCCTCTTCTTCCTCCTCCATCTTTTTTTCCCTTCTTCTTCCTTTTCCTCCTCCTCTTTTTCTTCCTCTTCCTCCTCCTCTTCTTCCTCCTCCATCTTTTTTTCCCCTTCCTCCTCCTCCTCCTCCTCCTCCAGTCATTTTAACTGCCAGTCTGGTGGCTCTTGGGTGCGAAGGTTTCCTCTCGATTCCCATTCCATTGTTGTGCCGGGGCTTAACAGAATGTTAACCTGGTAATAGGCAGAGGCCTTTCCCATTATGAGCTTCGCTATTGAGCGGTTCTGCATGGCTAGTTAAAAGAGGAGAGCCAGAAGATTAATGAAAGCTGCCTAAAGCCAGAGGATGAAGGAGCAACTCTTCCCCCGAAGAAGGCATATTAGTGCCGAAGCAGAGGGCTGCTTCCCCCCACCCCACCCCACCCGCTTATTCCCCCTACACACAAACACACACACACACATTTTTTCCTCTACCTTGCAACCTTTGAACCCCCTTTCGCTTCAAGAGCTGCCAACGGAATCCGACGGTTTGATAGATGCGGCTTCATGGGTCAGCCTTCTTTCCCACTGAATTCGCCCTGAAAAATAAAATTAAAAAAAAACAACAACAACCACCCTACACACACAAACACACACACGCCAACAACAACTTTCTCCTGCGTGGCTCGGGCTGGGTTTGTGATAGCCTCGCAAAAAAGTCCTTGATGTGATTCGTTTGCTTCTGGGGTGATATAACACAACGGACTTTTAAAGCCAAAAGTTCGCAATGGGGGATTGTGATCCGATCGGAGTTTTAAGAGTTGGCTTAGCTCTGCGGACGTCGTAACGATGTGCTAAATTTGTACGTCTGTCTGCCCCGACACTTAACAATTCCGGGCGACTCGCAACAACCGACAGTAAAACCCCTTAAAAAGAAAAAGAAAAAGAAAAAAGTCACAATCTTTTGTGTTCATCTACGAGAAGGAAATATTTGTAATTCAGGGTTGAATTGTGGGCTCCTTGGTGCTTTTCTGAGCTTGACTGTTTTCTTGAAGACGTTTCATTACCAAAGTAGATAACATCATCAGTATTAGAAGGGAGCAGGGTTTGAAGAGAGGAGGAGGAGGAGGAAAAGGAGGAGGAGGAGGAAGGGAACAGGGTCCTTGGTGCTTTCTGAACCTGGAGGTTGTCTTGCAGGCGTTTCATGACCCAACTAGGGAACATCAGCAGTTCTAGAAGAGGATGGGGTTTGAGGAGAAGAGGAGGACTGTGGGCTCCTTTAGTGCTCTCTGAACTGGGTGGTTTGTCTTGCAGGCGTTTCATGACCCAACTAGGGAACATTGTCAGTGTTATAGTACGGAACGGGCTTTGCTCTCTTTTTAAAGAGATTAAACTCGAGGCGATGGTTTTCAAACGTTCACTCCTCGGGATAAAATGCTCTCTTGCCAGTTTCCATCACCGTCACTGCCAGCTCTTGTTGAAAGCGGAGAAGAATCGAGCATAAAAGAATAGACCCCCCCACCCCCACCTCACCCACCTCGTTGCAAAGGGGGTTTTGGGGCAGCTTCTATCATTAGAAAGCAGGTCCTTCGATGCACGTCCTTCATTTAAGATCACGAACTGGGCTACCAGGGCCTTGACGCTGGTCATTGCATTCCTCCTTCTCTTATCCCAGCGATTACCAGTGAGGGTGCCTCCCCCGCCCCCTCCTCAATCGGTCCGGTCTGGGTTTGAGAAGGAAATGTGGGTTTTTTTCCCTTATTTACTTTATTACAGTGATTTATATCCTGCCATTTCTCCCGGGGAAGGAGAAAAAAAAAAAACCCAACCAAAAACACTTTCCAGTTAGCCGGGGCCCCGTCTTACAAAATCTATAAACAGATGGCCTTAACCTTTGGCAAATCAGGTTAACAGTGTGGAGGAGTTGAGAAAGGGGTGGGTGGGTGGGGGAGAGATTACGAGGTTTGTCCGTAGTAAAATGGGAAGTTAGCAGAAACCCTCGAAACAATCCCAATGAATAGAATAGAATAGAATAGAATAGAATAGAATAGAATAGAATAGAATAGAATAGAATAGAATAGAATAGAATAGAATAGAATAGAATAGAATTCTTTATTGGCCAAGTGTGATTGGACACACCAGGAATTTGTCTTTGGTGCATATGCTCTCAATGTACATAAAAAGACAAGATACATTCATCAAGAATCATAGAATAGAATAGAATGGAATGGAATGGAATGGAATAGAATAGATAATGTGGAATGGAATGGAATAGAATAGAATAGAATAGAATAGAATAGAATAGAATAGAATAGAATAGAATAGAATAGAATAGAATAGAATAGAATTCTTTATTGGCCAAGTGTGATTAGACACACAAGGAATTTGTCTTTGGTGCATATGCTCTCAGTGTACATAAAAGACAAGATACCTTCATTAAGAATCATAGAATAGAATAGAATAGAATAGAATAGAATAGAATAGAATAGAATAGAATAGAATAGAATAGAATAGAATAGAATTCTTTATTGGCCAAGTGTGATTGGACACACCAGGAATTTGTCTTTGGTGCATATGCTCTCAATGTACATAAAAAGACAAGATACATTCATCAAGAATCATAGAATGGAATGGAATGGAATGGAATGGAATGGAATGGAATAGAATAGATAATGTGGAATGGAATAGAATAGAATAGAATAGAATAGAATAGAATAGAATAGAATAGAATAGAATAGAATAGAATAGAATAGAATTCTTTATTGGCCAAGTGTGATTAGACACACAAGGAATTTGTCTTTGGTGCATACGCTCTCAGTGTACATAAAAGAAGAGATACCTTCATCAAGAATCATAGAATAGAATAGAATAGAATAGAATAGAATAGAATAGAATAGAATAGAATAGAATAGAATAGAATAGAATTCTTTATTGGCCAATTGTGATTGGACACACAAGGAATTTGTCTTTGGTGCATATGCTCTCAGTGTACATAAAAGACAAGATATATTCATCAAGAATCATAAGGTACAACATTTAATGATAGTCACAGGGTGCAAATAAGCAATCCGGAAACAATATCAATATAATCTTAATGTGGCAGAAATAAAAAAAAATAGAAATATGCCCGCCTGTTCACCTGCCCCATCTGACCTCTATGCTTTTTCCAATTCTCTCTTTTTCCAAGTTCCCCCACTTGTAAAAATGGAACCATGATATGATTGTCTCGGCCCAAATGCGGATACAAATCTGTCATCCTCCTTCTGAGATTCTCTGTTTGATGCCTTGATTGACAGCCTCTCCGAAGGAGATTAGTAATAGGTTAAATAGTAAGATCCATCATTAGTTGCCATAAGAAATTGACAATGAAGAAGGTATCTTTTCTTTTATGTACACCGAGAGCGTATGCACCAAAGACAAATTCCTTGTGTGTCCAATCACACTTGGCCAATAAAGAATTCTATTCTATTCTATTCTATTCTATTCTATTCTATTCTATTCTATTCTATGATTCTTGACAAATGTATCTTTTCTTTTATGTACATTGAGAGCATATGCACCAAAGACAAATTCCTTGTGTGTCTAATCACACTTGCCCAATAAAGAATTCTATTCTATTCTATTCTATTCTATTCTATTCTATTCTATTCTATTCTATTCTATTGATTCTTGACGAATGTATTTGTCCTTTTATGTACACTGAGAGCATATGCACCCAAGACAAATTCCTTGTGTGTCCAATCACACTTGGCCAATAAAAAATTCTATTCTATTCTATTCTATTCTATTCTATTCTATTCTATTCTATTCTATTCTATTCTATTCTACTCTTATTCTATTCTACAAGGGATTGATCATTGCTTTGCACTCGGCCATGGCTACAGCTAGTCCTTGGCTTACGGCCAACATTCCTGTGGGTAAGCAAGACATTTGCTAAGGGAGTGTTTGGTGGGTTTTTTTGCCCCATCTTACAACCTTACTTGCCACCGTGGCTAAGTGAATCACCGCAGCTAAGCAAGCAACAGGGTTGTAAGCGAACTTGGCTTCCACATTGACCCCCGCTTGTCAGAAGGCTGCAAAGGGGTGATCCCCACCACAAAGAAGAGGGGGGGGTGTCCACCTATTCTCCAAAGCCCCTGAAGGCAGGACAAGAAGCAACGGATGGAAACTCATCCAGGAGAGAAGCAACTTAGCACTAAGGAGAAATTTCCCGACAGTTAGAACAATTCATCGGTGGGACAACTGTCCACCAGCAGTCATATGTTGCTCCAATCCCTGGAGGTTTTCCAGACGAGACTGGACAGCCATTTGTCCGGAACGGTATAGAGTCTTCTGCTTGAGCTAGGGGTTGGGCTAGAAGACCTCTAAGGTCCCTTCCAACTCTTGTCATTCTGTTATTACTTAATTGGTTTCAAAGTCTTGACGCCATCCAAAGACTCTCTCTTTCCGACAGTCCTCTTCGCTTCGTCCCTTCTTCGCTCGCCCTCCTCCCCTCCCCCCCCTCCACCCATTTAATTACGCCGCCCAATTAAAACCTCCTTGCCGTGTTCGGATTCTTCTCGGACTTGAGTGGGTCTGACATTTACAAGACTCGGCTCTCAAGCAGACAATGGCGTGATTGATGAGGTGCAGACGGCCGGGAGAAGACGTAAGCGGTCCTCTCTCTCTCTCTCTCTCTCTCTCTCTCTCTCTCTCTTTCGCAACGGTGGGAAGGATGCGGAGTGCAATTTGGTTTATTTATTATCTCTTCCAAAACATGGAAGGGAAGCAGGGCGCTTACGGGGGAGATGCAGCTCATAAACGGACAAGATCTCTAGCGGGTTAGCCCCTGTCGTATTTTCGAGACCTCTAACGTCACAAAAAAAAATAAATAAGATACCTTGAAAAGCTCTCGTTAAGGATTTCCCCTGCCCGCAAAATCAACATTTCTTGGACCTTAGGTAGGGAAGCGTGCAGGAGGTTGTAGGTTTGCAACCCCAAAAGAAACTTACACCTACGATAAGAGAGAATAACACACAGCTTTAAATTGGAAGGGCTGCCCCAAAGAAAGGTGGGGGTCCACCTATTCTCCAAAGCACCTGAGGGCAGGACAAGAAGCAACAGATGGAAACTAATCAGGGAGAGAAGCAACCTAGAAATAAGGAGAAATTTCCTGACAGTTAGAACAATTAATCAGTGGAACAGCTTGCCACCGGAAGTTGTGGATGCTCCATCAATGGAAGGATTTACAAGAGATTGGAGAACTATTTGTCTGAAATGGGTGTAGCAGGGAGTTGGAACCGTGTCCCAGGTTAATTTGTTCCCTTTTGTGTTCTTCTGACAAGCAAAAGTGCCATGAGGCAGCCACTTAACGACCGTGTGACTAACTTAATTATTATTAAGTTAGGACACAATTATTAAGTTAGGACACAATTATTATTATTTACGACACAATCAGTCCTAAACAAACGTAGTTTATTAGAACAGCTGAGAATTACTTCATTCCCAGGTTAGTCCAAATTAAGTCCAAAACAAAGTCCTTCAGAAAAAGTCCTTCGGCCTCATCACAAACCTTTGTCTTCTTTGGCACCCTGCCAAAGGCTTTTCTTGGCAAAGCCCCACAAAGTTCAGAAACAAGAGACACCGACTAGAAACCAATGTAGCTATGTTGCTTTCCTACAAAGAGCCCAAGAGCCATTGCTGCTCTTTTAAGCCTTATGGGAGGGGCCAATCATCTCCTGGCCTTACTCCCGAGTCATCCCTTTTGCTTTAGCTGCTCTTCCCTTCTGGCAGCTTTTCACATGTGTGCACTAGGAATAGGCTCCTCCTGTTCCTCTGCCTCTCTGCTGTCCACCTCTGGAGGCTCCGGAGTCCGTGCATTGCTCCTAGATGGCCCTGGCTCCATCTCTGCCTCTGACACAGAGCCCTCCTCAGAGCCTTCCCCTGACTCCAGGACTGGCCCATGACCCTCCCCAGCCTCCTCACTGTCCGACTCCGCGGCCAGCTTTGCGGGCTGCTGGCGGACCACAACATCGAGGACTACCTCTATGTTATCAACACAAGCTTTTGCAAGACTTGTCAGGGCGGCTCAACCCATTTTACAGATAAACGAAGACCGGGGCAACCAAAGAGGGTCTTTTTCTCCTAGCTGATGTGAGATTCGAATCCTATTACAGTTCATTCCCTGAGTCACACCAGCGCTTGGAGCAATCAACCAATTTAATGGCAAAGCAATCCAATTAAGAAGATTAACACCCATACATTTCTATAGCGTTTCGCCGTTTGGCTGAAACCCTGAAATGTTCCGAACCTCATTATTGAATGCATTAAACCTGTTTCTTTCCCCACTAAAAAAAACAGGACAGCGCGTTCCCCCGTCCAATCTTCAGTGCTCAGGTGAATCCTTTCTCCATATTTTTGCCCGTGAAGTCGCAGAAAGTAGCGGTCTTCTAATCCAAAAAATCCCTTTTGGGCACCAGGGACCAGTTCCATGGAGAGAGGTTTTTCTGTGAACTGGGGTGGGGGGGCATGGTTTTGTGTGCTGCCTGCATCCTGTTCATACAATAGACACGTGATGGCGAAGCTAGGGCATGCGTGCCAGAATCGGAACGCAGAGCCCTCTCTGTGGGCACGCGCACCGGCCAGCTGGTTGCCGGAGCGCCAGAAAACAGCCCGAAAACGGCCCCCAAAATGCCCAAAAAACAGGCATGCGCGTGCAGGCTAGCTGGTCTTTGGGTTGCCGCAATGCACGGCCATTCCAGTTTGGGCACTCATTGCTGAAAAGGTTCGCCATCCATGCAATAGACGCTATCCCATGCCAGACAAATGGCAGCCCAATTTCTTTTTATATATATATATTAAAAAGTTTTTTATTTTCCATAATAATTCCCACAATTTGACCAGTGTACAGTACAATCACTTATCCAACAATCGATCCTATACTCAGATTATGCTCAGTCGGGCCTGCTCGGTCGCCACTCCCTTCCTTAATCCTTTCTACCCTTCTCATCCTTCTTCTACTTTCCCCACCATCCTCCTCCTCGCTTTCCTCGTTCCCTTCCTCCTTCCCACTTCTCACTTCCATCCTTTCTAACCATCTATCTTCCCCTCCTTCTTCTCCTCCTATCCTTTCTTCCCCCTCCCTTCTTTCCTAGCTACCTACCTACTTTCTTCCTTCTTTACTCCTCTTTCCTTCCCCTTTCCCTTCCGGAGTGGTTACCGAGCAGCCCCGACTTTACACCATTCCAACTTATTTAATTCTACCATTATTCCTGTACAATGGCAATCAATCAATTTATAATCTTCCCTTTCCCCCCATTTCCCTCCTCCTCCTCCTTCCCACTTCTCACTTCCATCCTTTCTAACCATCTATCTTCCCCTCCTTCTTCTCCTCCTATCCTTTCTTCCCCCTCCCTTCTTTCCTAGCTACCTACCTACTTTCTTCCTTCTTTACTCCTCTTTCCTTCCCCTTTCCCTTCCGGAGTGGTTACCGAGCAGCCCCGACTTTACACCATTCCAACTTATTTAATTCTACCATTATTCCTGTACAATGGCAATCAATCAATTTATAATCTTCCCCTTTCCCCCCCCCCCATTTCCCCTCCCTCCTCCTCCCCTTCCCGAGACTTCCCAGGGTATAGTAACTAACAAACATAATCTAAAATATAACATAAAACATATTCCATTTCACACCATCACACTATCAATTCCCTTCTTTCTTAAACTCTAATACATAGCGGCCCAATCTCTTTTTGAAAACGTCCTCCCACAATTTCTGGTGGCAAGCGGTTCCACCAGTTGATTCCCTCGACGTCAGGAAGTTCCTCCTTCCTTCTACCGTCTTTCCCCCGAAAAAAGGACCCTGTCTTATATTTTTCTGAACCCCAAAATAAGCGCTTGGCCTTATTTTCAGGGAGGTCTTATTATTTGGGGGCGCATGGAGCAAGAGGGGGCTCCTCTTGCCGTCTTACCTGATTTCCAGCTCTTATCTCCCTAACCCTAACCAGAGGAAATGGCGGGGACCAGCTGCCCATGCCTTTAAATATTTTCGGGGAAGGCTTATTTTCAGGGGAGGGGCTTATTTTAGCGCAATCAAAAACCTGATTGGGCTTATTATCCGGGGAGGTCTTATTTTCAGGGAAACAGCGTAGTTTGGGAGTCTTTGATTTGATTTGACTTCACTTTCTCCCGTAGAATTAGTCTTTGTCTAATTCTACAGGAGAGAATTGTCCCCTAAATTTCATTTGGCGATATACCTTTACAAGCGTGGCTCGCCTCCTCCTACACGACTCAGCCTGGTGGCCTTTGGAACTGACGGGAAGGAAGAATAACCGAATTGGAAGGGACCTTGGAGGTCTTCTAGTCCAACCCCCTGCTCAGGGAGGAAACCCTTGACCATTTCAGACAAATGGTCGTCCAATCTCTTCTTAAAAACTTCCAGCGTTGGAGAATTCACAACTTCTGGAGGCAAGGAGTTCCACTGATTATTCGTCCTCATTGTCAGGAAATTTCTCCTTAGTTCTAAATTGTTTCTCTCCTTGATGAGTTTCCACCCGTTGCTTCTTGTCCTGTCCTCAGGGGCTTTGGACAATAATTTGACTCCCTCTTTTCTTTGTGGCAACCCCTGAGATATTGGAAGACTGCTATCATATCACCTCTAGTCCTTCTTTTCATTAAACTAGACATACCCAATGTTTTTCAGTTCAAAACGAGGCTCCTGAAATTGCTAAAATCCCCAATCCAGCATCTCTGTTTAAGGACGGCCACCCGCGCTTCCCCGTCTAAAACGAAACAGCGGCTGCATGCGTGGAGAAAATCTCGTTGGCTTTGTAAGCTTTTATCCCAATTTGGCCGAAAAGTTTAAATAATCTCGGGTGTAAACCAACCACCACAAAGCCCAGCTTCTAGTAGATGCGCCGGAGACCACCCATCGCTCCCTCCGACAGGTGCGAGCGCGCCCGGCTAGCGAGAAGTGTCGCGCGTGATGGATGGAACCCACCGCCTCCTGTTAACTCTGGGCGCAATAAAGCGTTATTGACATCTCTTGATTTCGGTAACGGCCTCCGAAAAGGGCTGACGCTTCCAAAAGCTAAAAATAAGGATTTGAAATAAAGTCCCGCCATTCTGCTTCTGTCAGCTGCGAAACGCTCCAAGTGGGGAAAGGAGAGATAAATCATCCGGTTTTCCGAAGCCTCGAAGAGGGTCAGCTGTCAAAGCCAGACAGAGGCGCCCCTGTTAACAGCCTGCCTGGAACGGAAGGGCGGGTCAGGGGCTAGTCTCTCGAACACACCTGCCCAGTAGACTGCAGCCTCCTTTTGGGGGAGACCCCTCCCTCCCCTGGACTCAGCTGTGTCCACACTGTAGGGACGTAGTGGCTCAGTGGCTAAGACACTGAGCTTGTCGATGGAAAGGTCAGCAGTTCGACGGTTCGAATCCCTCGCACCGCTGAATGGGGTGAGCTCCCGTGACTTGTCCCAACTTCTGCCAACCTAGCAGTTCGAAAGCACTTAAAAAAAAATGCAAGTAGAAAAATAGGGACCACCTTTGGTGGGAAGGTAACAGCGTTCTGTGTGCCTCTGGCGTTGAGTCCTGCCGGCCACATGACCGTGGAGACGTCTTCGGACGGTGCTGGCTCTTGGGCTTTGGAACGGAGATGAGCACCGCCCCCTAGAGTCGGGAACGACTAGCACAGATGTGTGCGAGGGGAACCTTTAGCTTTAACCCAAAACTATTCCTTTAGACAAGGAATATCCAAGCTTGGGGATTTTTAAGACTTGTGGATTTCAATCCCAGAACCTTCGCTCTGTTCAGTGCCGTTGTGAACTTCGGACGGTCACTAAACGAACTGTTGTACTTTAAAATGGCACTGGTGCTAAAAAGCCGCTTAAATTGTCAGCAGAATTTAAATTTGAAACAGAGGGCTTACCTTCCACCCTCTCTCTAACGTGACCCTGGTCCGTGCTGCTTAGTGCGCAGCCAGAGTTGTCTCTGAATTTCATCCGTCTTCAGGAAAGCTGCCTAAAATGCCTCTTTGTAGACACAAAACATTGTATACAACTTTTTGCTAACCTCACTGTTTTTCTTCCTTCTCTTCTTCCTCTTCCTCCTCCTCCTTCTCCTTCTTCTTGTTCTTCCTCCTCCTCCTTTTCTTCTTCCTCCTCCTTCTTCTTGTTCTTCTTCCTCCTCCTCCTCCTCCTTCTTTTTCCTCCTCCTCCTTCTTCTTCCTCCTCCTTTTTCTTCTTCTTCCTCCTCCTTCTTCCTCCTCCTTTTCTTCTTCTTCCTCCTTCTCCTCTTCTTCCTCTTCCTCCTCCTCCTTCTTCTTCCTCCTCCTTCTTCTTCCTCCTTCTCCTCCTCTTCTTTCCTCCTCCTCCTCCTTCTCTTCTTCCTCTTCCTCCTCCTTCTTCTTCTTTCCTCCTTCTCCTCCTCCTCTTCCTCTTCTTCCTCCTCCTCCTCCTTCTTCTTTCCTCCTCCTCCTCCTCCTCTTCTTCCTCTTCCTCATCCCTGGCAGGTCATGCAATATTTAAGCTCACCTATCTCAGCAACCACGATTACAAGCACCTCTACTTTGAGTCCGACGCTGCCACCGTCAACGAGATCGTGCTGAAGGTAAGGCCGAGCTTTCGATCCCTTTGACCCAGCCATTGTCAGGGGGCTTAACCAATAGGGTAGAAGTTAGGGGGCCTTCCAGGAGTTGCCAGCCTAGATTCCCCCAACTCACTCCCCACTCCCATCGAAAAGTTGGATGGAACATATTGCTATTATCTTTAGGACAATTTTATTTTATTTTTTTATGTTTTTGAGTGACAGGTTTTATGTGCCTTTTTTCAGTCCTTAACTCTTTCTCTTTCCTTATTCCCTTTTCTCCTTCCTTCTTTCTCCCATCCCTCTCTCCCTCCTTTTCTTTCTTTCTTTCTTGCCTTTCTTTCTTCCTTCCTTTTTGTTCTCCTCTCTCCTCTCTCGTCTCCCTTCCTTTCTCCCTCTTTGCCTTCCTTTCTTCCTCTTTCTTTCTACTTCCTTCCTCTCTCCCTCCCTTCTTTCTCTTCCTCTCTCTTCTATTTTCTTTCTTTCTCGCTCTGTCTCGTTCTTTCTTTCTTTCTTTCTTTCTTTCCTTTTCTTCCTTTCTCTCTTTATTTCTTTCTTTCTCTTTCTTTCTCTTCCTCCCTCTTTTTCTTTCTCTCTGTTTCTGTCTCTCTCTCTCTGTTTTCTTTCTTTCCTTTTCTTCCTTCCTTTCTCTCTCTCGCTTTCTCCTTTTCTTTCTTTCTTTCTTTCCTTTTCTTCCTTTCTCTCTCTCTCTTTCTTTCCTTCCTCTCTTTCTTTCTCTTCCTCTCTCTCTTTCTTTCTCTCTGTCTCTGTTTTCTTTCTTTCCTTTCTTTCTTTCTTTCTTTCTTTCTTTCTTCTTCTTCCTCCTTCTTCTTCTTCCTCTTCTTCCTCCTCCTCCTCCTTCTTCCTCCTCCTCCTTCTTCCTCCTCCTTTTCTTCTTCTTCCTCCTCCTTCTTCCTCCTCCTCCTTTTCTTCTTCTTCCTCCTTCTCCTCTTCTTCCTCTTCCTCCTCCTCCTTCTTCCTCCTCCTCCTTCTTCTTCCTCCTTCTCCTCCTCTTCTTTCCTCCTCCTCCTCCTTCTCTTCTTCCTCTTCCTCCTCCTTCTTCTTCTTTCCTCCTTCTCCTCCTCTTCTTCCTCTTCTTCCTCCTCCTTCTTCTTCCTCCTCCTCCTCCTCTTCTTCCTCTTCCTCATCCCTGGCAGGTCATGCAATATTTAAGCTCACCTATCTCAGCAACCACGATTACAAGCACCTCTACTTTGAGTCCGACGCTGCCACCGTCAACGAGATCGTGCTGAAGGTAAGGCCGAGCTTTCGATCCCTTTGACCCAGCCATTGTCAGGGGGCTTAACCAATAGGGTAGAAGTTAGGGGGCCTTCCAGGAGTTGCCAGCCTAGATTCCCCCAACTCACTCCCCACTCCCATCGAAAAGTTGGATGGAACATATTGCTATTATCTTTAGGACAATTTTATTTTATTTTTTTATTTTTTTGAGTGACAGGTTTTATGTGCCTTTTTTCAGTCCTTAACTCTTTCTCTTTCCTTATTCCCTTTTCTCCTTCCTTCTTTCTCCCATCCCTCTCTCCCTCCTTTTCTTTCTTTCTTTCTTGCCTTTCTTTCTTCCTTCCTTTTTGTTCTCCTCTCTCCTCTCTCGTCTCCCTTCCTTTCTCCCTCTTTGCCTTCCTTTCTTCCTCTTTCTTTCTACTTCCTTCCTCTCTCCTCCTTCTTTCTCTTCCTCTCTCTTCTATTTTCTTTCTTTCTCGCTCTGTCTCGTTCTTTCTTTCTTTCTTTCTTTCTTTCCTTTTCTTCCTTTCTCTCTTTATTTCTTTCTTTCTCTTTCTTTCTCTTCCTCCCTCTTTTTTCTTTCTCTCTGTTTCTGTCTCTCTCTCTCTGTTTTCTTTCTTTCCTTTCTTTTCTTCCTTTCTCTCTCTCGCTTTCTCCTTTTTTTCTTTCTTTCTTTCTTTCCTTTTCTTCCTTTCTCTCTCTCTCTCTTTCTTTCCCTTCCTCTCTCTTTCTTTCTCTTCCTCTCTCTCTTTTCTTTCTCTCTGTCTCTGTTTTCTTTCTTTCCTTCCTTTCCTTCCTTTCTCTATCTTTCTTTCTTTCTCTCTTTCTTTCTTTCTTTCCTTTTCTTGTCTTGTCTTGTCTTTCTCTCTCTCTCTCTCCCACTCGCTTCTTCCAGATGAACTACATCCTGGAATCTCGGGCCAGCACAGCCCGAGCGGATTACCTGACCCAGAAGCAAAGGAAACTAAGTCGCAGGACAAGTTTCAGCTTCCAAAAGGAGAAGAAAATGGGACAGCAATAAAGGCCGGGCTGGCCTGGAGCCGAACTGAAGAGAGACCCTGTCCAGCTCTCGGGGCTGAACAGGGGACGCCCTCAATTGCCTGGGACTTGAAGAGAAGGTTTCCGGCCTTGCGGTGGCTGCCCGTCGCCGCGAAACCGCAGCGGTGAATGTTCTTTTTAGAGATCAGCATGAGAAGGCCAAGGTTGCTGGCCGAAACGTGTCGTCCTCGGATGGAAACCAAGAGCCATATCAACCCGAAGAAGAACGGGCTGCTTTCCGACGCCTCCAGGAAGGGGGCACCGTCTAGGCTTGATGTCACAATTGAATTTCTCTTTTTTTTTCTCTTTTTTTTTTTGAGTTGTTTTTTTTTTTTCCTAGGACTCTTTCTTCTCTAAAGTCGGTGGGAAAGCTGCCGCAGGTTGGCTAGGCAAAGAGGCCAGACAGAGGCTGAACCCTGAAGGGGGAGACCTCGATCTGTAGTATCGGGAAGGAGGGGGGGAGGCACCCCGCCTTCTCCAACACGAACGCCACCCACCCACCCGCCCTCAATCCCAGGGTGGTCGCTGGTGGTGAAGCGATTCAATTTCTTTTAGGGGAAGGAGGGGAAATGGAGGGGGGGAACCCCTCCAGCACCAAGCCAACTTGTAGTACAAATGTACTCTTCCCCCCCCCCTTTTTACTACTAATAAATTCCTTATACTCTTTCTCAAGGTTTATGGCAAGGTTTGATTCTTTCTGTTAAGAGGATGTTATGTTCTCGGTAGGGATTGGGCCGGGTCTCTGAATTGTTCGGAGTTGCGGGAGGTGGGGGGGAGAAGGAGAGGAAGGGTGAGATGGAATGCAATGGAATGGAAAGGAAAAGAAAAGAAAAGAAATTAGGAATAGAATAGAGTAGAGTAGAGTAGAAATTAGGAATGGAATGGAATGGAATAGAATAGAATAGAATAGAATAGAATAGAATAGAATAGAATAGAATAGAATAGAATAGAATAGAATAGAAATTACAAATGGAATGGAATAGAATAGAATAGAAATTATGAATGGAATGGAATAGAATCAGAATAGAATCAGAATAGAATAGAATAGAATAGAATAGAATAGAATAGAATAGAATAGAATAGAATAGAATAGAAGTGGAGTAGAGTAGAGTAGAGTAGAGTAGAGTAGAGTAGAGTAGAGTAGAGTAGAGTAGAGTAGAAATTAGGAATGAAATAGAATAGAATAGCAATTAGGAATGGAATAGGAATGGAATGGAATGGAATGGAATAGAATAGAATCAGATTAGAATAGAATAGAATAGAATAGAATAGAATAGAATAGAATAGAATAGAATAGAATAGAATAGAATAGAATAATAGAAGTGGAGTAGAGTAGAGTAGAGTAGAGTAGAGTAGAGTAGAGTAGAGTAGAGTAGAGTAGAGTAGAGTAGAGTAGAGTAGAGTAGAGTAGAAATTAGGAATGAAATAGAATAGAATAGCAATTAGGAATGGAATAGGAATGGAATGGAATGGAATGGAATGGAATGGAATGGAATGGAATGGAATAGAATAGAATAGAATAGAATAGAATAGAATAGAATAGAATAGAATAGAATAGAATAGAATAGAATAGAATAGAAGCAGATAAGTAGAGTAGAATAAGAGTAGAGTAGAGTAGAATTTTACACCAACTCTTCTAAATAGAATTGCTTCCTCCAGCAAATTCCCCTGCGTGGCACGGTCGCAGTAAGTAAGACGCAGTTTCGTTATTTTTGCCTTCTAGTGATGCGTCTGCGCTTCACTTATAAGACATTTGATGTAGGGTTGTGTTGCAGACTTGCGCATCGTCCCGCCCTCCCCTCCCGTTAAAGTCCTCGTGTTCTCCTCCCCTTGAATGGTCAGCCAACACTCGTGTCACACAGCATGCAGGAAGCTTCTGACCCGTGTCATTTGGGGGGCGGGGGACACCAATCATCTTTATTCCCACAGTGAGGAGTGGGGGGGGAAGCTCCATGGAGTCGCCGAAACGCCAGATAATTAGAAACCCTGAACTAAAAGTTGGTTATTGCCGAGAGGACGCCGTTGTATACGGTAACGAAGCAATTATTAATGAGCAGCAGGACCGATGTCATTAATTCCAGCTTTTAAGGATCACAGCATAAGGCGCGTTAAAATGCTAAAACGCAGGCGGACGTGACGACGTGATTTATAAACCGAGAACGGCTGCAGCTGAGATGGGGTGGATCAGGGCCGGGCGAAGCAGTTGTGAGGAAACGTCTCTTCCTGGCTGGCTTCAAGGGGGTGGAGAGGAGAGGGTGACACCGCTCTTGTTGGCTGATGTGAAGCCCAGATGGGCAAACAAACTTGGCTTGAGTTTTTTCTTTCTTCGATTGGTTTTGTATTATTATTGTTTACAAATGACTCAAACGAGAGAATCGATCTAATCCGCCTTTTTTCCTCCAATTTTCCCTGGAACAACAACCCAGGGAGGTAGATTGTGCTGAGAGAGAGAGAGACCAGATGGCTTTCGTGACTAAGGTGGGATTAGAACTCACTGCCTCCTGGTGATTGGCCCAGCTTTCACGCCTAAGGCAGGACTAGAACTCACCTTCTCCTGGTGATTGGTCCAAAGTTATCCAGCCAGCTTTAGGGCCTAAGGAAGGGCTAGAACTCTCCATCACCTGGTGACTGATCCAAAGACATCCAACCAGCTTTAGGGCCTAAGGAAGGGCTAGAATTCACTATCTCCTAGTGATTGGCCCGAAGTCATCCAGCCAGCCTTCAGGCCTAAGGCAGGACTAGAACTCTCTGTCACCTGGTGATTAGCCCAAAGACATCCAACCAGCTTTAGGGCCTAAGGCAGGACTAGAACTCACCGTCTCCTGATGATTGGCCCAAAGCCACCCAGTTGGCTTTGAACTCACTATCACCTGGTTCCTCAAACATCACCATAACTTGCTAGAGTTTGACATGGTGGCAATAGCGTATTTGTTGTTTGGCGTGGACTTTTGTTACATTATGTGAGTTGTTTTTTTTTTTTTTTAAAGAGCTGGAAAGATTTCAGGGATTGTCTACATATTAAGGGTAGATGTTCCTCTGAGATGGATCCTGATGAAGAAACTAATTCACTCTACCGCTTTTGTGGTCTAAGGTCAAGACTTGGGGAGAAAGCAACAGGTGTTTTTCAGGACCATGGAGAGAGGCACTATCAGAGACCAGGAAATTTCGATGGGACCAAATTGGCTGGCTTTTCACGGAGGGAGACTAACAGCCCCTCCTCAATTTTCCTTCTTCTAAGCTTATTCATCAAGGCCGCTTCAGCATCGACTTACATTTTGCATCTCTGTTCTCTCGCGCATGCACAGGCATCATCAGCCAGGGGTCCTGAGGACTAGCGTCTTGATGAATCCAGTGAACACAAACGCGAGCAGCAAAACTGACCTCTGTATGGAGGTGGAGATGCCCAGATAATCATCGATGAAAGGACTGGTTCTAAGTCATTGTTTTCGGCGCCTTTGTAACGTTGAACCGTCACTAAATAGATGGTGGTGTCAGGGTTCCAAGTAACACCCCCCAATGAAAGAAAACTCCGAGGCTAGAAAGTTCCATTTTATTAGAGATGTCACTTTGGCACATCTGGGAAAACCCGAACCTGAAAGCTTCCAGGTTTTCCCCATCCAAAGAAAAGTCCAGGTCCTTTCCCCTGCACCCACATGTCCATCACATGGTCCAATCAAAGCACCATCCCAATTGGAGATGCCTCCCAGTCACACCCCTCCAGGTGCAGGGCAAGATGTGACTCTCCTTGACTCTGAGAAAGGAATGTTATTTTGACTACATATCTCCACAACTCCCTGCAAATCCCCCCTCCCAGTTTCCCACAATCCTGCAGATCCAAAGAAAAAGATGGCCACCAGGGCTGACAGGTGGTATGTCGAGGACCCACCTGTATAACTTTGTTTAAAAAATGCATTCAAAACTCCCAAACCTTTTTTTTTTTCTCATCCTGAGCTGCTCGCGCTCTCACTTTTCTCTTTCACTTAATTAAAGGTGGGGGGGAGAGAAAGATAGGCCACAAAGTGCTTTTCGGAAAGCGGGAGAACGTCTTCCAAGAGATGTCCAGGAGATGTCAATCTTTGGCTTTTCCAATTTATGGCCTTAACACTTTCATTTGGAGAAGAGCCTGCCACTCAAGCTGCCGAACGCCGCATCCCGTCCAAGTTAATAGCAACTCTTCCCTTTCATTATTATGATTAAAAGGACGTCGGCGAAGGTTGAAGCCTGCGTGTGTCGTGGCTTAAAAGCTTGGAGACGTGAGCGGAAGATCGCTTCGCTTCTCCGTGTCTGTTTTGTGATGACAACTCGGGAAAACATAGGATGAAATGTAAGAGGAACGCTTGCAGGAACTGGGCTAGGTCTAGTCTAGTGAAAAGAAGGACCAAAGTTGACATGATAGCAATCTTCCAATATCTCAGGGGTTGCCCCAAAGAAGAGGGAGTCAAGCTATTCTCCAAAGCATCTGAGGGCAGGACAAGAAGCAACAGATGGAAACTAATCAAGGAGAGAACAACTTAGAACTAAGGAGAAATTTTCTGACAATTAGAACAGTGGAACAACTTGCCTCCAGAAGTTGTGGATGCTCCAACACGAAAGGTTTTTAAGAAGCGACTGGACAGCCACTTGTCCAGAACGGTAGAAGGTCTCCTGCTTGAGCTGGCGGTTGGACTAGAAGACCTCCAAGGTCCCTTCCAACTCTGTTATTCTGAAAAGCTGGACACCCTTGTTTAGAACAATAAAACAAGCTGCTTTTATTACAGTGATTAAAATAAACCAAGGGGAGGGCAGGAAACTAAGAAAGAAAGGGAAAAAAGTAAGAATATGATGCGTATACTCAACCATAAAGCGAGAATTATAGGTACTAAAATAGATCCCCAAGACTGGTTTTGCCTTATCTGCAGGTAGGGTTATCTGCAACTATATACAGTAATATTTTAAGTACTTGTTATTAATAATAATTAATATTAATAATAATATTAATATGATCCATCTTCTTCTTCTTATAGAATATCAAGACATTTCTAAAATTGATCCAGAACTGAAAACAGGAGGGAAAAAAAGAAGTTAAAACTGAAGAAGGGGTTTAGAACTTTCAAATTAATTTTACCGGATAAAAAATGCTTGAGAAAAGCGAAAGAGTTTTGCAGAAGGGGTGAACTAGGCTGGGGAAGGAGCCGCAAAAAGTCCCAAAATCAGAGGGTGGAATTTGATGGGAAGAGAGGAGAAGGGTGAGACAGACTTATCTGCTAAAAACAAACCTAACCAGCAAGCTGTTCAGGCATCCAATCTCTTTAAATTTACCAAATTCACTTTGAAAGCTATCTCAGTCCTGCTTTCTTGGTGGCTCCTGACAGCAAATTACTGATGTGGTTATGTGTGGTGGAAAAATGTAGGGTCGTGTTTTGTTTTGTTTTCTTCCCCACTTCTCTTTTAGGTCTGTTTGGAATGGATTGACAATCGACACAATTGGATCACACTGAGCTGTACAATTAAAACCAAAAAAAAAACAAAACCCCCAAAACCACGTTCCTCTTTTCACTTTCTCCATACTGGGCTGTGTTGTGTCCAAATTACATAATGGAGCAAACAAACGCACAACCAAAATATCAACACAGGGAAGGGCACTTTACCCAAATAAAGAAAGCTGGAAGTTGTCACACTGGTATAGGCTTCTAAAGTTACTGAACTTATCCAGAATATTTTCTCCCCCCCACTCCCAAGTTTTACGCTCTCCGCGGGCCACGAAATACAGTTTTCCTAACTTTGAATTGCGTGCTGTGTTTATTTTATTTGTTATCCAGCCGTGTAAGTAACTCAAGGTAGGTGAGCATACCTAATATTCTTTCGTCCTTTTATTTTTTTAAGAACAACAATCCTGTGAGGTGGGTTGGGCTTAAAGAGAGGGACTGGCTCAAAATCACTTAGCTGGTTTTTCATACCTAAGGCGGGACTAGAACTCACCGTCTCCTGGTGATTGGCCCAAAGTCACTCGGATGACTTTCGTGGCTAAGGCGGGACTAGAACTCACCGTCTCCTGGTGATTGGCCCAAAGTCACTCGGATGACTTTCGTGGCTAAGGCGGGACTAGAACTCACAGTCTCCTGGTGATTGGCCCAAAGTCACTCGGATGGCTTTCGTGGCTAAGGTGGGACTAGAACTCGCCGTCTCCTGGTGATCAGCCCAAAGTCACTCAAGTGGGACTAGAACTCACTTGTCTCCTGTTTTCTAGCTTGGTGCTTTACCCACTAGACCAAACGGTCTCTCTTCCTTTAATCCCAATGTGACATTACTAAGAATTCTGGTCGTTGAAATTCAGATATCTGAAAATTGGCCAGGTTTGAGTATACTGGTCTAGGAGGATACAGCTGTCTGTTTTCTTGGGGAGAAAATGCTAATAATAATAATAATAGAGGTTTCCATCTCTCTGTCTCTGCCTGTTTTCCAGCTTGATTTCATTTTTTCTGTAACTGAAATCAGTTATGTTAAGGAAGAAATGAAACATAACACAAGGCTACACAAAATCCTTACTCACATATATATCCCCAGACTTAAGAACTGGATTGGAAGGAAGGAAGGAAGGAAGGAAGGAAGGAAGGAAGGAAGGAAGGAAGGAAGGAAGGAAGGTAGGTAGATAGATGATAGATAGATAGATAGATAGATAGATAGATAGATAGATAGATAGATAGATAGATAGATAGATAGATAGATAGATAGATAGATATAGATGATAGATGTATAGATACAGAAAAATGATAGATAATAGAGAGGCAGATAGATAGATAGATAGATAGATAGATAGATAGATAGATAGATAGATAGATAGATAGATAGATAGATAGATAGATAGATAGATAGATAGATAGATCGATCTGTTTATGTTTATGTTTATTCAATTTCTATACCGCCCTTCTCCCAAAGGACTCGGGGCGGTTTACAGCCAACTAAGAACAATAAATACAAAAATTAAAAACAAATTTAAAAGAATAATTTAGATAGGCTGAATATACTAAAAACTATTAAAATCTCCATCTATTCGATAGAAAGATCTATTAGATAGAAAGAGACACAGACAGGTAGATGATAGATGGATAGATATAGATAGATGATAGATGATAGGAGCTTCCTTCTTGAGATGGTGAAAGTAATTTTATTTTTTCCAAAAAAATATTCATATTTTCATGCCCCTCGGTTCCACCCTTCCTCCTGCTGAGAAGGTGGTTTCAAGAAACTCTGCTCCATCTTCCCTTGTTTGGGGTTTTAATGATTCCTGACATCCTGTCGGCCATATTGCCAAGAGTCTTCCTGAGAAATGGAGGAACAGATTGCCTTCTTGACAGCAAAGAGGAGGAAGGGAGGGGAAGGTGTGAAGCGGAGAAAAAGAGGGAAAGAGAAACTGTACCAACACCAAAAGCTTTCTCCTTTCTCTCTCTGTCTCTCTCTCTCTCTCTCTCTCGCCCCATTTCCCTGTCTCTCCTTCTCTCTCTCCTCTCTCTTTCTCATTCCGTTTTTCTCTCTTTCTTCTTTCTCTCCTCTGTCTCCTCTTTCTCTCGCCTCTTTCTTGTTCCGTTTCTCTCTCTCCCTCTCTCTTCACTTTCTCTCACCTCTCTATCTCGTTCTGTTTCTCTCTCCTCTTTCTCGTTCCGTTTCTCTCTCTCCCTCTTCCTCTTCTCTCTCTCTCTCCTCTTTCTCACCCCTCTCTTTCTCGTTCTGTTTCTCTCTCCCTCTCCTCTCTCTCTCCTCTTTCTCTCGCCCCTCTCTCTTTCTCGTTCTGTTTCTCTCTCCCTATCTCTCTCCTTTCTCTCTCTCTTCTTTCTCTTGCCTCTTTCTCTTTATCTCACTCCGTTTCTCTCTCCCCCCGTCTCTCCTCTCTCTCTCTCTCTCCTTCTTTCTCTTGCCTCTCTCTTTCTCTATCTCACTCCCTGTTTCTCTCTCTCTCTCCTCCCGTCTCTCCTCTCTCTCTCTCTCTCTCTCTCCTTCTTTAAGCAAGCTTTGTATGGTCCATGGTGGGAAAGATACTCCAAACTTCGCATAGCAGTTGGTCTTCTCTAAGGTTCCGGGGTACAGTACTCTGAATTTTGCAGCAGTGAGGCGAGGCTAAAATTCAGATTTCAAGCTCTCCCTCCTGATTCCCTGCAAACATCAGAAGACCACCTGAAAGGTAATTGTCCTCCATCACGGGTGCTTGTGTTCATATCCTGCACGTCATGGAAAGAGAACTGTGCAGATTAAACGAACCCTTTTGTGAAGACCAGCGTGTTGCCTCGAGCCGCCATATAGCTTGGGTTGGTGTAATGGACTTTGGGAATGCATCCATTCGTTTTTTAACAAGTTGGGTTTGGCGGGATGTGTGAACCCGTGCGCTACAGGAAAAAAGCAGGCAGACCTGGGCAGTGGAGTTTAGCAAGTCATCAGCCTAGACTCATTACATTCCCACAAATGGACCAACTCTAATCCCTTTTGAATTCCATTAAACTGTTGTGGCCTGCCAGCACAGCTGGCAGCAGAGTCAGACGGTGAGGAGGTTGGGGAGGAACATGGGCCAGTCCTGGGGGCTGGGAAAAGCTTGGATGAGGGCTCTGCGTCGGAGGCAGAGAGGGAGATAGACAGCAGTGAGGCAGAGGAACAGCTGGAGCCTGTTCCCAGTGTGCATTGTCAGAGTTTCTTGCAAAAATCAAACCCAGAAGCACACACAGATAACTGATTCAACAGGATTCATGAACTTCTTTATATTCACAATAACACATAAAGTAAATTTACAATACCAACAGCAGATTCACAGTTTCATTTCAGCTTAGATCATCAGACACGCAGAGTACAGTAGAGAGACCAGTTAGTTTCACTTTCTCTGCACAGACTCAGAAGCTCCAGACTAAGACATGCCCTGGCTCCAGTCTGTCTCAGCTCCCAATTGGCTGACTTTGTTACTTGGCCTATTCCAGCTGATGAATATACTCTGACATGCATGCACAGAGCTGCCAGAAGACAAGAACAATTCAGAAAGCAGGGTCGACTCGGGAGTAAAGCCACACCTTGGAGATGATTGGCCCCTCCCATAGGAAACAAAAGAGGAGTGAAAGGGGAGGGGGCTTTTGCAGGAAACAATTCGTTCGTTCCTGTTCCGTGACTCTCAGAGACCCTGTGCCAAATTTTGCCTTGTACTGCGGTTGGAAACAAGTTACGTGGCAGCTTGCCAAATGAGATAAGGTCCGTGTTGATAGATATTCCTTTGAAAAACTGTTTGGACAAGCCTTGCTGACTGTGAATGAACAGAATTCACAGTCGTGTAAATAAACGAGGTTTTGCTGGGACCAATTCCTGCCTCCTGCGATTTTAGGGAGCCTAGGTCAGAACATAAAACTCATAAAACCAGTCCTGCCTTAGGCATGAAAACTGACCGGGTGACTTTGGGCCAATCACTAGGAGATAGTGAGTTCTAGTCCCATCTTTGGCCCAAAGCCAGCTGAGGGACCTTGGGCCAGCCATTCCCTATCAAGCCCTAAGAAGGAGACAATGGCAAACCACCCCTGAAAAACCTTGCCAAGAAAAGAGTAGAGAGTTGTCCGTCTTCGAGACACAATCGACACAATCGATTGTGAAGAAAAATAATAATAATAATAATCCACGTTCAACTTCAATTCTATTATCGTATCGACAAATTCTCTGCCCCTCCCCCTCCCTTTCAAAACTCCCAAATTTCTCTTCCTGGTGGATGCAATTTGCTGCCTATTTACATAAGTACCCGAGGCTGTTCCCCCATCTTTATGCATTAGCTTGGCGTAAATATACGAGAAGTATTTCAACACTAATTCTGTTTGAAAACATTAGAACCGTGTCTGTATATTCCTTGCTAAAAGCATGTCCCTTGAGTGGTATGCGTGTTTTTGGTTTCTTGGTGGTTGTTGTTTTTTTTTTTATAATCTGCATTTATAGTTTAACGTCACATTTGTAAGTAATCTAGGTCTGGGATCTAATGCTTCCTTTTTAAAAAGCTTTAAAAATTTATAGTGTTTATCGCAAACATTTACGCATTCTTACAAAATAATTCGTAGTGAGCAGAAAGGGACTTGGACTATGATGGCAAACCTACAGCGCATATGCCACAGGTGGCATACCACCAGTGAGCACACGAGCTCAGCTCCGGCGTGCATATGTGTGCCAGCCAGCTGATTTTCGGGTCTTCTGGGCCTACCAGAAGTAGGGAAATATGCTGTTTCCTACCTCCGGAGGGCCTGTGGGGGATGGATGGGGAAGGCCCATTTTTTGCTCTCTCGAGGCTCCAGAGCAGTGGTTCTCAACCTTTAGAGTGCTGCGACCCCTTTAATACAATTCCCCATGATGTGGCGACCCCTTTAATACAATTCCCCACAATGTGGTGACCCCCAACCGTAAAATTATTTTTGTTTTGAATTTATCGCTCCTGAAGCCGTATTGGCTAGCGATCTGAACTGCTTGCGATTGCCTTGAGGACGGAGGCATTAAAGCGGAGACTCCTCCCCTATTAAGTTTATGGCGCCTGAAGCCAGATTAGGCTAGCGATTGGGAGTGATTGCAGCTGGCTGAGAGGGAAACATCAGAGCAAAGATTTCTCTCTTTTTTAATTCATCGCGCCTGAAGCCGAATTCGTCTAGCGATTTGAAGAGCCTGCAGCTGGCTTGTGGAGTCAACCATTGGAGCGCGATTCTTCGACTCCCATATTTCTGATGGTCTTAGGCTACCCCTGGCAAATCGTCATTTGACCCCCAACGGGGTCCCGACCCACAGGTTGAGAACCGCTGCTCCAGAGCCTCTCTCTGGTGGGACCAGAAGTCGGCAAATAGGCCCTTTCTGGCCTCCGGGGGGATGGGGAAGCCCGTTTTTGCCCTCCCCAGGAGCCTGGGAAGAGCAAAAAACAAAAAAAAAGGGGCCTTCCGGTCCCACCAGAAGTCAGCAAATGGACCATTTCCAGCCTCTGGAGGGCCTCCGGGTGGTGGGAGAGGCTGTTTTCACCCTCCCCCGGCTCCTAGAGAGGCTCTGGAGCCTGGGGAAAGCAAACAAAAATGGGCCTATCGGGCCATCACATGCCAAAAGTGGGGAGGGAGCGTGGGGGTGCATATAATTATGGGTGTGGGCACATGCGCGCTCCCCCCTCCCACTTCACACTCCCCCCCGCCCCCGCTTTCGGCACACAATGGCAAAAAGGCTAGCCATCACTGGTCTAGGAGGACTGGAGGACGATAAGAAATGAGAAAACGAGGTGGGGGGGAGATTTGGGGGAGGGAATTTCTCCTTCCAATGAATAAGGAAACTGTCTGATTTGGGATACTTTTCTATGGATTTTTCCCCCCACCCGAAAAAGAACTCTGGAGAATATTTCATCGGTGGGCATCGCTTTATATAAATGCTTCATATGATGGACCCTCTTGTATATTGTTTTTAATACAGGTTGCCTGGGAAGAGTTTTCATAAAGGAGGGTATTTGTAGCTCAGCTACGCCCCTCGGTGGTCTCTGAGCTTGACTGTTTTCTTTACAGACATCTCACGATCCAACTAGGTAACATCATCAGTGCTAGTGTGAGGGTTGTTCCCTGTTTAGAGAGAGTAGCTGTGAGTGGGTTGTTTCCTCGCAGGCGTTTCATTACCCGAACTAGGTAACATCCTCCGTTATTTCCTCCACTTGATTTCCCTTCCTTAAAATTCCTCACTCGGTTGAACTCTAAATCTCCTTCCGCGTGGAACTTTTAATACTATGCCTTTCCTGGTTGTTTCAAGAATAACAGAATAAAAACTGGGCCTCTTGTGGCTCAGACTGGTAAGACAGTCTGTTATTAACAGCAGCTGCTTGCAATTACTGCAGGTTCAAGTCCCACCAGGCCCAAGGTTGACTCAGCCTTCCGTCCTTTATAAGGTAGGTAAAATGAGGACCCAGATTGTTGGGGGCAATAAGTTGACTTTGTATATAAAATACAAATAGGATGAAGACTATTGCTGACATAGTGTAAGCCGCCCTGAGTCTTTGGAGAAGGGTGGGATATAAATACAAATTTAAAAAAAAAGTTGGAAGGGACCTTGGAGGTCTTCTAGTCCAACCTCCTGCACAAGCAGGAGACCCTATACCTTTCTGGACAAACGGTTGTCCAATCCCTTCTTGGAAACCTCCATTGATGGAGCACCCACAACTTCTGGAGGCAAGGAGTTCCGCTGGTTAATTGTTCTCACTGTCAGGAAATTTCTCCTTCGTTGTAGGCTAGTTCTCTCCTTGATTAGTTTCCATCCGTTGCTTCTTGTCCTGCCTTCAAGTGCTCTGGGGGATAGGTCGACCCACCGTCTTCTTTGGGGCAGCCTCTTAGATATTGGAAGACTGCTATCAAGTCACCCCCCTACTCCTTCTCTTGGTTAGAGTAGATCTACCCAATTCCTAGGGACACGGTGGCTCAGGGGCTAGGACGTTGAGCCTGTCGATCGAAAGGTCAGCAGCTCAGCGGTTCGAATCCCTAGTGCTGCCGTGTAACGGGGTGAGCTCCTGTTCCTTGTCCCAGCTTCTGCCATCTTAGCAGTTTCGAAAGCACGTAAAAATGCAAGTAGAAAAAATAGGGACCACCTTTGGTGGGAAGGTAACAGCGTTCCGTGCGCCTTTGGCGTTGAGTCATGCTGGCCACATGACCACGGAGACGTCTTCGGACAGCGCTGGCTCTTCGGCTTTGAAACGGAGATGAGCACCGCCCCCTAGAGTCGGGAACGACTAGCACGTATGTGCAAGGAGAATCTTTACCTTTACCTTTACCCAGTTCCTGCAACTGTTCTTCATATGCTTTAGCCTCCTAAATCATCTTCATGGCTCTTCTCGGCACTCTATTGCGAGTGTCTTCGGAAAGACGGTTGCTGATCTGTACACCATGGAAAAACCCAGTTGAGAGAAGAATGGCTTATATTTTTCTTCCCCCCCCCCCCGTCTACGAAATCTGGGCCAGGGTGCAGGGGGAACTTTTCTATGTGAATAGCTTGCACCAGATCGGCGTCCCGTTTATTAAATTCACCAGCCTGTTCGCTGGCATTATTCCGCAGCAGGGGGTCCTCTGCAAGCCATTACTTCTTCTCCAGGAGCGGGGTTTTAAATGCATCTCTTGCTTTGCTTTCTCAGACTCCATTCTGGCTTGCCTCTCTCTCTATGGTATCAAAAGCCTTTACCCTCCCTTCCTCTCACTTTCGCATTTGCTTTCAAGACCAAAAAAATAATAGTAATAATGATGAACTTATCTGATGAACGTATCTGATGAATATTGATGATCTTTTCTTTTATGTACACTGAGAGCATATGCGCCAAGACAAATTCCTTGGGCGTCCAATCACACTTGGTCAATAAAATTCTATTCTATTCTATTCTATTCTATTCTATTCTATTCTACTCTACTCTACTCTACTCTACTCTACTCTACTCTTACTCTACTCTACTCTACTCTACTCTACTCTACTCTACTCTACTCTACTCTACCCTACCCTACCCTACCCTACCCTACCCTACTCTACTCTACTCTACCCTACTCTACTCTACTCTACTCTAATTCTATTCTATTCTACTCGACTCGACTCCTATTCTATTCCATTCCATTCCATTCCATTCCATTCCACTCCACTCCACTCCACTCCTCTCCTCTCCTCGCCTCTCCTCTCTTCTCTTTGATCACGAATCAAGAAGAGGGCTGTGAAAATATTTAAAGATCCCTCGCATCCTGGACATAAACTGTTTCAACTCCTACCATCAAAACGACGCTATAGAGCACTGCACACCAGAACAACTAGACACAAGAACAGTTTTTCCCCCGAAGATCATCACTCTGCTAAACAAATAATTCCCTCAACACTGTCAAACTATTTACTATTTACTATTTACTTCTCATTGTTTTTAACACCAATCTCTTTCCACTTATGACTGTATGACTATAACTTTTTGTTGCTATCACTAAGGGTTAAATTGCAACCTATGACCATCATTTGTGTTGTAAATGTTGTACCTTTGATGAAGGTATTTTTTTTTCTTTTTCTTTTCTTTTATGTACACTGAGAGCATATGCACCAAAACAAATTCCTTGTGTGTCCAATCACACTTGGCCAATAAATTCTATTCTATTTTTATATATCCACCCCTTAACTTGGAAACGGAGGCTGGTCTTCCACTGAATTCTCTTCCAAACGCCTAACGCCAAAGGCCTTCTTGCCATGTCGAAGTTTCTCCGCATCTGAAATCCTGATTATTTGCCAGTAAAGTCTCAATCTCTCTTCCCCGCCGTCTCTGGAAAGGCTGCCCTCCCGCTGAGAAACAGAAGGCATCCTCTGCCCTTTCTGATTGGAATTGCGTTGCCCCCGGGGTTGCAGCCCAGCCTCCCTCTTTGAGAAGGAGACCTACTGATGAAAATCTAATCTAATTACTGCAATGGCAGGAATTGGTTTGTGGTAATGACGCTTGGTGTGTTTTTCCCTTGGCAAAACTTCCCTTCGCTCCCTCCCTGCCTGCCCTTTTTCTTCCTTCCTTCAAATGTTAAAAACCTTTCGAGAATGGAAAAAAGCTGTTTGAATCAGGGAAAAGAGAATGTGTCTAGAATATATCTAGGTATATAGAGCCAGGTTGGTTTGGCGGTTAAGGCCCGAGGCTGGAAAGCGGGAGACCATGAGTTCTAGTCCCACCTTAGGCGAGCAACATCTTTGGGTGATTTGGGGCCAATCACCAAGAGATGGTGTGTTTCAGTCCTGTCTTAGGCATAAAAGCCAGCTGGGTTACTTTGGGCCAATCACCGGGAGACGGTGAGTTCTAGTCCCACTTTAAGCATAAAACCCAACTGGTTGACTTTGGGTCGATCACCGGGAGACGGTGAGTTCTAGTCCCGCCTTAAGCATAAAACCCAACTGGTTGATTTTGGGTCGATCACCGGGAGACGGTGAGTTCTAGTCCTGCCTTAAGCATAAAACCCAATTGGTTGATTTTGGGTCGATCACCGGGAGACGGTGAGTTCTAGTCCCACCTTAAGCATAAAACCCAACTGGTTGACTTTGGGTCGATCACCGGGAGACGGTGAGTTCTAGTCCTGCCTTAAGCATAAAACCCAACTGGCTGACTTTGGGTCAACCACCAGGAGACAGTGAGTTCTAGTCCCGCCTTAAGCATAAAACCCAATTGGTTGATTTTGGGTCGATCACCGGGAGACGGTGAGTTCTAGTCCCGCCTTAAGCATAAAACCCAACTGGTTGGCTTTGGGTCGATCACCGGGAGACGGTGAGTTCTAGTCCCACCTTAAGCATAAAACCCAACTGGTTGACTTTGGGTCGATCACCGGGAGATGGTGAGTTCTAGTCCCGCCTTAAGCATAAAACCCAACTGGTTGATTTTGGGTCAACCACCAGGAGACGGTGAGTTCTAGTCCCACCTTAAGCATAAAACCCAACTGGTTGATTTTGGGTCGATCACCGGGAGACGGTGAGTTCTAGTCCCGCCTTAAGCATGAAAGCCAGTTGGGTGACTTTGGGTCAACCACCAGGAGACAGTGAGCTCTAGTCCCGCCTTAAGCATGAAAGCCAGTTGGGTGACTTTGAGCCAATCAGCAAGAGAGCAGATCTCTCCTAGCTGCTCATCCGTTTTCGTGAGCTGCAGTGGACGCTGGGTTTCTTTTTGCAACATTTTGGGGACCGTGAGCCATCTTGGGAAAAGCTTTTTGGGGAAACCGGTCAAAACGCCTAACCAATCACAAATAATGAGAGTACGCAGTCCAAGTGTGCACAAAACCCCCTGTGCCCTGCTTCCCGTTTCCCCTTCCTCACACCGTCAAGGTCAGTGGGACCGAGCTGCTGCCTTTTCTGCCACCCAGGGTGGACCAAAGGAAAACGAAGTATGTTCCGGCGTTCAGAATTCAGAGGTGCGATGCCCCAGGGAAAGCTTGTTGGGCTCAGCACATTAGTCATAAAGAGATGAGCTTGGAGGTGCAACGGCCAGGTCTCGGGGGAACCCGTGCAAATGCTGATCCCTTGAAATTCCAGGTAGGAAAAGGGAAAAAAAGAAAAGAAATAGTGAGAGGAGGATGGGGAGGGAAGGAAGGAAGGAAGGAAGGAAGGAAGGAAGGAAGGAAGGAAGGAAGGAAGGAAGGAAGGAAGGAAGGAAGGAAGGAAGGAAAGTCATAACTTCAGATGGTCGCTGAGCATGGACTACCTGTGTATGTTGTTGTTGTTAGTTATGTCCAACTCATCATGGACAACGTTCCTCCAGGTCTTCCTGTCCTCTACCATCCTCTGGAGTCCATTGAATCTCACGCCGACTGCTTCAATGACTCCATCCAACCACCTCGTTTTCTGCCGTCCCCTTCTTCTTTTGCCCTCCATCGTTCCCAGCATTCGGCTCTTCTCCAGGGAGTCCGTCCTTCTCATTAGGTGGCCAAAGTATTTGAGTTTCCTCTTCAGGATCCAGCCTTCTAAAGAGCAGTCAGGGTTGATCTCCTCTAGGACTGACCGGTTGGAGCACCTTGCAGTCCAAGGGACTCTCAGGAGTCTTCTCCAGCACCAGAGTTCAAAGGCCTCCATTCTTTGGCGCTCAGCCTTCCTTATGGTCCAACTTTCACAGCCATCCATTGCAACTGGGAAAACCATCATCTTGACTATACGCACTTTGGTTGGCAGGGTGATGTCTCTGCTTTTTCGTAAGCTATTTTATCTACCTGTGTGTAGCATTTCATATTTAGCACATTGCATTGCATGGCCTGCAGTAATTTTTGCAACACCTTGAAAGCTTTAGACCAGTGGTTCCCAACCTTTTCTTGTTTGAGGCACAACCTTTTCTTGTTTGAGGCACCCTTGGAAAGCCTTTCAAAAGTTCCCGGCACCCTTATAAGGAAATAGATATTTAAAATCTCCGTAGCTCAAAAGTTCCCGGCACCCTCAAAAGATCTCACGGCACCCCTTAGTGCCGCGGCACACTGGTTGGGAACCACTGCTTTAGACTTTGCTGCCTTTTAAACCTTCCGCCTCCCTTTGATCTTCCGAGTCTCTTTTTAAAATCTTTTTTTCCCCCAGCCGAGAAGCCTTTAAAAATAGCTCACTGCTGCCCTCTTGAGGCCCCGATTCTCAACTCCACACACACATACACACACAAACACACACCAGAGAAAGAAGGGCTGCTCCAAATTTAACCTCCAAGGAAAGGTGAAAAGATTGGAGGAATCTCCACTTGAGGGGCTTCATCTGGATAAGATCCCCCGCAGCAAACTCTCCTCCTGGAAAACTCAGTTCGTGAGCATCTGGCTAGAGGACTATGAGCCAAAGTGGACACCTGTGAAACCAGAGATGGGGTGGCCTGCTGGGGGTTTGCAGGGGTTCAGGAGTAGCTAAGATTGTGTGCAGTTTGGAGAACCCCCAAATCCCACTCCTGGCTGGCCCCACCCACCATTGCCCACCCCTCCTAGGAGTCCCCTTGCGGCCCGTTTTGGATGCAGGTAAGTGCGTGGAGGCTCAGGGAGGGCGAAAAATGGGCCTACCGGAAATTCGGGAGGGCCTCCAGAACCTGGGGAGGCCGTTTTTCACCCTCTCAGAGGCTCCAGAAAGCTCTCTGGAGCCCCCCGCCCCACAAACACACACCTGCAATAGTGCAGGAGACTGCCTAGGCCACGCCCATCGTGGCCACGTCCACCCAGCAACCAGGCAAAGAACCTCTTGCTAAAAATTTTGTAGCCCACCCCTGGTTTGGAGGTACCTTGACGTGTGCAAAAAAAAAAGGTGAAGGAAATTCGCTTTCTTTTTTTAAAAAGAAAACGATATCTGTCTTCTCGAAAGTCCTAAGGAGTCTCCACTTTCATAGGATGTCAACTTTTATCCAATGAACGGTGGCTAATGATTTTCAGGATGGAGGCGTTAAAAGACCCCACTGACTATAATCTTAGGTGCCGGCCGAGAAAGGTGGTTCCTTATGACTTATGATTAAGTCCGTTCAAAGGTAGACTGGGCCTGAAGATGGAGGAGCAGGGATCCTTTATGGAGCTGGAGAGAGAGAGAGAGATCTGCCCATTGTTGCTTTCTTCTGAAGATGAAGGATCAGCCCTTGCAATCGGGACTCTTGTGCAAAGCACAATACTGTGAAAATAGTTTGGGGAGGGGAGGGGAGGGAAAGACAGGTGAAAGGGGAAGGGAAGGAGGAAAAGAAAGGGGAAGGAAGGGAAAAGGGAAGGGGAAGGAGGAAAGGAAAGAAGGAAAGGAAAGGAAAGGAAAGGAAAGGAAAGGAAAGGAAAGGAAAGGAAGGTTGAAGAAGGGAAGGGAAGGAATGGAAAGGAAAGGAAAGGAAAGGAAAGGAAAGGGGAAAGGAGGTAGGGAAAGAAGGGAAGGAAGATAGAAGAAGGGAAGGGAAGGGAAGGGAAGGAAGGAAGGAAGGAAGGAAGGAAGGAAGAAGGAAGGGAAGGAAGGAAGGAAGGAAAGGAAAGGAAGGAAGAGAAGGAAGGGAAGGAAGGAAGGAAAGGAAAGGAAAGGAAAGGAAAGGAAAGGAAAGGAAAGGAAAGGAAAGGAAAGGAAAGGAAAGGAAAGGAAAGGAAGGTAGAAGAAGGGAAGGGAAGGAATGGAAAGGAAAGAAGGGAAGGAAGAGAAGGGAAGGAAAGGAAATGGGAAAGGAGGTAGGGAAAGAAGGGAAGGAAGATAGAGGAAGGGAAGGGAAGGAAAGGATAACGAAGTCTGTTTAGTTTCCGAATCCAAGCAGTTTGGCTTGATATGAAGCTCCTCCAGGAACGCCCCCTCCATGTCCTCCAAATTATTAAACCCTCCAAATAAATCCAGGAAAAAAAAATCTCTGATTTGATAGCAAAACTGAGATGGAGCTGATCTCATCATTCACTTGAAAGTTTGGGTGTTGTTTTTTTTTAAATTTCCCTTTCTTTCTTTCTTTTTTTTCCCCTTCCCCACAACAGATTTCCTCCAGTCACAAAATGAGATTATGATTGTAAATTAAAGTGTAATTAGGCTTTCTGCTTTTATATTCATTAACTCTTCCCTGTTAATGATGCAAAGGCTGGCGATGGGGGGGGGGAGAGAGAGGGAGTCGAAGGAAAACGGGGGCCTGACGAAAATCACATCCAGAAAATATAAGTGTGATTTAGATAATGGCCGGAATGTATTGTTCCTTGCACGTAATTAAACAAATGCTCCCATTTAAACTTGGAAAGGGGGGAAAATGGATGTTGATTAACCCTGGAGATGAAATGCTTGCCCGATGGCTGGCGGGGAGATAACACCCCCCCCCAAGACAAGCGGGGGAGTTGAGGGAGGCGTTTCGGAGTCGCACCTGAGCTGGGCAGGTGGGACCACATCTTGGGAGATATTGGGGGGAGGGGTTATTGAAACCTCACAGGCAGAAGGTAAGAGAAGTGGCTTCAGAATGGATTCTTTGACTCATGAACGCAGCCGGGTGCGTGGAAAAGATTGCTCACTACAACAGGGGAGTTGGAAGGGACCTTGAAGGTCTTCTAGTCCAACCCCCTGCTTAGGCAGGCAACCCTACACCACTTCAGACAAATGGTTGTCCAATCTCGTCTTAAAAACTTCCAGCGTTGGAGAATTCACAACTTCTGGAGGGAAACCGTTCTATTTATTAATCGTTCTCACCATCAGGAAAATTCTTAGATTCTCTCTTTGATAAGCTTCTGTCCACTGCTTCTTGTTCTACTTATAGACGACATTAAATCAGTCCTTCCTTCCTCCTTCCTTCCTTCCTTCCTTCCTTCCTTCTCCTTCCTTCCTACCTTTCTTTTACAACCAGGTACGATCTTGAGTTGCTTCTATGAATGAACAAAAGGAATATCTGCAAATTGAAAAATGATGGGGACCAAAAGGCAAGAGAAGTCACCAACACTCGGTGGTCCATCTTCCCCAGGGCATATTTTTCCTACCTACCTCCCACCCCTCACCCCCCCAAAAAAAGACAAGGGACTCCTGGACATCTCTAGGCTTTACTTCCTGAGCTTGTTGGCTCAAGATGCATCCTTCCCCCCTCCCCAAATTCACCCTTCCAGGTATATGATTTAATGAAAGGCACAATAAGAAGTGAGACAATTAGAATTTCTGCCTCATTATCATGGTAATCTTATCAGTGGGATAATGAGGTATTAATGGAGATTTAATGTGCCTCTCATAACACAATCCCTTGGAGAAAACTCATAAGGAAATTGCTGTAAATCCACTTAATGATACAAAGGTCCCCCAACGCCATCTTCAAGGGGATGAAAAATGCGGGCGCTGGGCCACCGAGATTCAAGGTCATCTGATGAGGAAGATTTGGCCAAGAGATGGCAAAGGGCACTCCAGCCCCCACATTTCCCAAAAGGCCTTCCTGGTGGCAAGGAACCCCTTCCCCTCCCCCTTTATCTTCCTTTCCTTCCCCTTTTGTCTTCCTTCCCTTCCTTCCTCCCTCTTTCCTTCCTTTCTGCCTTCCTTCCTCTCCCTCCTTTCCTTTCTCCCATTCATTTCCCTCCTTCCATCCATCCATCCATCCATCCATCCATCTATACATCTATCCATCCATCCACCCATCCATCCATCCATCCACCCATCTATACATGGACTGAGTACTTTTCTTTAAATTTCTTTCAAATTTTTCCAAGGAGAAAAGCGTTTAGCCTTGCAAAGAAGAAACTTTTAAATGAGGAGCAGGAGGAAAGTTGTTCATTAATTGTTTTTTTGTTTTCTATTGTACTTTTTCCATTGTAATGACTGCTGCTCCTTGCTCACGTTGGTTTTTTTTTTTCATTTGATTCCCTGCTGAAGTTCAGGGGGAAAATGCAGGCCAGGCTAGGATCGTTTTGGAGGAAAATATGTCCTTATATAATAAAAGTATAAATTGAATCAATCAATAATTTAAAAAAAACAAAAACCAATCAGGGTGCCTTTGCATTGCATCCCTTCTGATAAGGGGCTCCTTTTAGTTATAAAAAAAAACTTCACAGAATAAACCAAGTGTGGCAAATGAAGAGCAGGACCTTAAATCTTGGGGATTTTTCTGGAAAAAAGAAAAGCAAATGAAATCATGACACGGATTTGATGATTGTTGTTATTTATAGATCTTTTAAAAATGGACGTTATTCAGGGGTCTCCAACCTAGCCAACTTTTAAGACTTGTGGACTTCAACTCCCAGAATTCCTCAGAGGAATTCTGGGAGTTGAAGTCCACAAATCTTAAAGTTACTAAGGTTGGAGACCCCCTGCCTTAGATTGAAACTATAGAGCAAGAGCCGAGCTTAAGTTTGATACGTGTTTGCTGTAAAAGAAATTGTGTGTGTATCTTTGTTTCTGTATTTTTATTTTATTGCCCCTCTCAGTCATTTCCCTTCTCGATTCCATCTTCTATTTTCTCCCTTGACTTTTAGGGGTTTTTTTCTCCCCCTTTATGAAATATAAAGGGAATTTAATATATTACAATATAATACAAAGTGATATGAAAAAGAGCAGAAACTAACCAAGGCGTAGTAAGAGGATATGGCCACTAGGTGGTGCTCTAAATCCTCCAACCTAACCCAGAGGCTTTTATAGCCAAGGGTTAATAATAATAATAATATAATAATATTTTAATTTGTATACCGCCCTTCTCCCGAAGGACTCAGGGCGGTGAACAGGCAGATAAAATATAAATACACACAATAATTAAAAACATTTAAACTGATTTCAACTGCTAAGCAGACATTTAACCAGGATTCCAGAGCTGAGCGCAAGGGCGACATCATCGTGCCTTCCCGTTGCATTGCCTTGGCTCCCAAGCAGCCCAATGTAGCCTGCCCCTGCCTGGCTCCTGATAATCGAGCCCAACGTTTCCGACGCTAAGCGAGACAGTGGGGAATCTGGTTTTCCCACTGACTTTGCTTGTCAGGAAGGTCGCACAAGGAGGATCGCATGACCCCGGGGGTCACTGCCACCGTCGTAAGTACACCGCCGTAAGTACAGTGGCCAAGCGTCCGAATATCGATCGCGTGTCCGCGGGGATGTTGTCTCAGTCATTAAGTGTGAAAAACGGTTGTAAGTTGTCCTGAAGAAGAAGATAAAAAGTTCCTGCCGCAATTTTGCCTTTTGGGAATTATAACGGATTGTACAGGGATTGAGACTAAGTTGATTTTGAACTTAATAACAGCAGCAAGACTGTTGATTGGACAATACTGGAAGAAAGAAGAGATACCTACACTAGAAGAATGGATATTGAAAGTTACTAACTTGGCTGAAATGGCAAAAAATCTCAGCCTTTTTGAAAGACAATACGCAGGAAAGATATTTAATTGAATGGAAAAAATGGATGGATTATTTACAAAACAGATATCAGATTAAGAAATATCAGATTGCCTTTGAATAATTAGGAAGTATTATTTTATATAATGGGGGGGGGTTAGGAAATGAAAAGATTTGGATGAGGTTAATTGGATTAGAAGGGAATTTTTTACTCTATGTTTGGTTTATGTATAACAATACCTTGTGATTGACCCGGGAAGCCGGGGGGGGGGGGTGAAGGTGGGGTGAAGGGGGTTTTGTAGGGGGGAAAATGTTTTTGCTTGTTAAAACTTTTTCAAAAAAAAAAAAAACGGTTGTAAGTCACCTTTTTTCTCCAGCGTCTTTCTTAACGTCGAATTGTCACGAATCGAATTGTTGCAAGTTAAAAGTCTTGGAATGCTCAAAAAGCGAAACGTACATGAAACACAACCAGATCGTGGAAAGACTTCGCCCAAACCTCCTGCTGTATGTTTTTTTTGTTTTTTTTAATATGAATAATCAAAATATATATTACAGTTTCTGGTTTCGTCGGGAAGAAAAAGTTCATTTGGGATTTGTACAGTATACACAGTCTTCCAGAAGGAAAAAGCAAAGGTAATCGAGACTTTTTTTTTATATATATGTATATATATATAAATATATATATATATTACCACTTCTTTGCCACAATCCCTTTTGTTTCTAACTTCCTGCCTTGTGCAACAGACAAATACTAAAATGTTTCGTCGAATTTCCTTTGGAAAACAAACAAACAAACAAAAAAACCAGGCCAATGAAAACTGAGAAAACAAAACAAAACAAAAAAAGGCAACCAACTTTGGGTGACTTCCAGTTTTAGTAAACCTTTTCACATTTTTAAATAAATACTCGGGCTCCGGGGACAAAAATCATCTTTTTAAATTCAGTAGGCAGTCATAGCATTTATCGTGTCCGGTTTGAGGTGGCGTTCGCACAGACGTCCGAGGAGTTTTTCCTTCGTGCGATTTGATCATGATTTTAAAACGTTTCCCTTTTCGGCATCTTTCGCTTCCTGCGAGCTCTTCCCGTCGGCTGGGGAGGGGGGTGTTCTTCTCCTTGCCGCCAGCCCCCTCCCCATCCCACCCGCCCCCTCCCCGCCCTCCCCCAAATCCCACATCAGAATATTAACGCGAATAAAAGATGGTTAAGAAACACCCGTCTTCGACTCCTAGCCCAGTTTACAAATAAAAATATGGCGGCTTTAGTATTATTATTATTATTATTTGAGAATAAACTAAAATTATCCCAGGAAAACCAACCAACCAACCAACCATCTGACTGTTGAGATTCCCAGTGACGACAGGGGGAAAAAAAAGAGAGAGAGAGAGAGACACATCTGGGAGATTCCAGGATTCCTTATAAAACATGGTCCCTTTGGAATCTGGAAGGACACAGTGCTGGTTTCTAAACGAAAAAGCAGGAAACCCTTTTTGTTTTGGATACAAAAATAATAATAATAATAATGAGAACCCCGTCCAAGACATTTTTTTTCCGAAGCACCCTATTAGTTGGATTAATACCGTATTTACACAGAGGAGGAACAAGGCTTCCGTTGTTCCAATGCCAGGATCACTCCGGCCCTGGAGGGAACCCAGGAGAAATACATTCGTGAGGAGCGTCTAGATGGCACCGGGGGGGGGGGGTTCCCTGGAGCAGAAAGGAAGGGCCGCTTTGGGGGAGGTGGGGATGTGTGTGTGTCACTTGCGTTCATCGATGGTCTTGATGAACTCCACGGCTGCGGTGAACTGCATCCACCAGTACGATTCCTCCCCGGTTAGAGAGTTGGCGTAGAAGCTGCTAATGTACTGGACGGTGGAGAGGAGGCAGGGAGGGTTGGCCTGAGCGAGAAATCAGGAGAGAATCCCGTGGGTTAATAAGCGGTTGTGGGGGGGTTGGGGGGGCGCTTCCCTCTAAAGGAAGGCAACTGGGTTTTCAGGAACGAGGAGGAGGAGGAGGAGGGGGAAACAGTGGGAGGAGGGATGGTTCCAGCTGAAAGTATCTTTATGGTTGGGGTGTGGCGGGGTGGGGGGGGGGAAAGGGACAACAACCACCACCCGCCGCTGCGACTCCACTCAGGAGTGGACGACACTCAAAGCAGAAAGGGGTGAGGTGTTTTTTTTCCTGCCCTTTCTCTCTTGAAACTTGGGAGGACAGAACTGGGGGATCGTGATTTCTTGTTAATGTACAAAGGAGGGAGGGAGGGAGGAGATGGGGAAGGAGGAGGAAGGAAGGAAGGAGGAGGAGGAGGAAGGAAGGAAGGAGATGGGAAGAAAGGGGAGGTGAAGGAAGGAAGGGAGGGGAAGGGAGGGAGGAAGGAAGGAAGGAAGGAAGGAAGGAGATGGGGAAGAAAGGGAGGTGAAGGAAGAGAAGAAGGAGGAGGAAGGAAGGAAGGAAGGAAGGAGATGGGGAAGAAAGGGAGGTGAAGGAGGAGGAGGAGGAGGAAGGAAGGTGAGAAAGAGGGAAGGAAACAGGGAGAGAAAGGAAGGAAGGAAGAGAAAAATATGGAAGAGAAAGATTCCAGCAGGGAGGGAGTGAGAGAAGGAAGGAGAAAAGGAAGGAAGGAAGGAAGGAAGGAAGGAGATGGGGAAGGAAAGGGAGGGGAGGTGAAGGGAAGGAAGGGAGGAAGGTGAGAAAGAGGGAAGGAGACAGGGAGAGAAAGAAAGGAAGGGTTACGAGAGAAAAATATGGAAGCGAATGATTCCACAGGAAGGGAGAGGGGGGAGGGAAGAAGGAAGGAATAAGAAAGAGAAACAGATGGGATAGAAAAAGACTCAAGAGAGTGAATTAGACCAGGGATGGAGGAAGGCCGATCTAATTCAAAGGTTTTATCTAATTCAACGGAACAAAAACAAAACACGAAGTCCACATTTGCAATGGCCGAATGCACAAAACCCTTCCAGGTGAAGGGAAGCTCTCCCTTTTCTGCAAACAAGCATCGAATGAACCAACCCAGTTTGAATCTCGCTCTGCTGGTTCGGGAGGTGGCTCAGTCCTCCCTGCCACTCCCAAAGACTCCCTTTCCCCCCCCAAAACACAAAGACAACCTCTATGGACTACCTGGAAGCTACCCCTGGAGGAGGCCTTCTCCCATCCCCCACCCCGCCCTCGGTAGCTCCTCCTTACCTTGATGATGACAAAAACCAACACGGGTACAAAATCGTCCGCTCCGGGAACCGAGTCCTCGTTGGCCAAGCTTAGGAGGTTCATGATGGTGGAACACATCCTCAAGACGCACTGCAGCTTGTCTCGCGGGGTCTTGTAGGCACTGATGGTGCGGATCTCGGCCTGGGCCGATGGCCAGGGGGCTTCCCGCAGGTAGACCTGGGAGGGAAGGAGGCGTTTTGCGCTTGAAGGACCCTCGTCCGAGCCTGCTTGGAGCTTCCAGATGGAGGGACTTCGACTCCCAGCGGCCTCTACAACGCCGGTTGGGGAATGCTGGGAGTTGGAAGTCCCCAGTTTGGCTCAGATGGAAAACATCAAGCCACACGTATCCACCTCCATGGTCATGTCTCCCCCCCCGAAACTACAGACTGTCCTCAACTTATGGCGAAAATTTCCACGGCTAAGCGAGGTTAAGTTGCTCCCTAAATTTTATGCCCCCGTTTTATGCCCATTCTTGCCACCGTTGTGAAGAAGTGCGGTCGCTAAGTTAGCAACCCGGTCGGTTCAGCGAATCGGGCTTCTCCTCCTAGTGACTTCGCTGGTCGGAAGGGGGTCGCGAAGGGGGATCGCGTCACACACCACCCACCCACCCCGCGACCATCCTCAGTTGCCGAGCGCCCGAATTGCGAACATGGGACCCTGGAGGGAAATGCGGCAAGGGGTCGTTAATGCCGACACACCAGACGTAAGTCACCGGACGGTCACTAAGTGTTGGGTTACAACCTGCCAATTTTTTTCCCGCTCCCTAACTGGTGGGGCTCAATTTTTTGCACGCTTTTTAAGCGCGCAAACACACTTCCCCGGACTCTGCGACCGGGCGGAAGGGATCACAGCTCACAACGTTTTGAGACGAGAGATTTTACCTCTGGGATCTGAAGGGCTTTGTGGTTTGCTGTCACCACTTTGGACAATCTCTGGATGTGGTCATGAAGCAACCTGGCAATAAAAGGAGGAGAAGGAAGGAAGGAGAGGGGGAAGGGAGGGGAAGAAAAGGGAAGGAAGGGAGGGAGGGAGGGAGGAAGGAAGGAAGGAGATGGGGAAGAAAGGGGAGGTGAAGGAAGGAAGAGAAGAAGGGAGGGAGGGAGGAAGGAAGGAAGGAAGGAAGGAAGGAAGGAAGGAAGGAGATGGGGAAGAAAGGGGAGGTGAAGGAAGGAAGAGAAGAAGGGAGGAGGAGGAAGGAAGGAAGGAAGGAAGGAGATGGGGAAGAAGGGAGGTGAAGGAAGAGAAGAAGGGAGGGAGGAAGGAAGGAAGGAAGGAAGGAAGGAGATGGGGAAGAAAGGGGAGGTGAAGGAGGGAGGGAGGGAGGGAGGGAAGGAAGGAAGGTGAGAAAGAGGGAAGGAAGGTGAGAAAGAGGGAAGGAGACAGGGAGAGAAGGAAGGAAGGAAGGAAGGAGATGGGAAGGAAGGAGGGGAGGGAGAAGGGAAGGAAGGGAGGAAGGTGAGAAAGAGGGAAGGAGACAGGGAGAGAAAGAAAGGAAGGGTTACGAGAGAAAAATATGGAAGCGAATGATTCCACAGGAAGGGAGAGGGGGGAGGGAAGAAGGAAGGAATAAGAAAGAGAAACAGATGGGATAGAAAAAGACTCAAGAGAGTGAATTAGACCAGGGATGGAGGAAGGCCGATCTAATTCAAAGGTTTTATCTAATTCAACGGAACAAAAACAAAACACGAAGTCCACATTTGCAATGGCCGAATGCACAAAACCCTTCCAGGTGAAGGGAAGCTCTCCCTTTTCTGCAAACAAGCATCGAATGAACCAACCCAGTTTGAATCTCGCTTTGCTGGTTCGGAGGTGGCTCAGTCCTCCTGCCACTCCCAAAGACTCCTTCCCCCAAAACACAAAGACAACCTCTATGGACTACCTGGAAGCTACCCCTGGAGGGGGCCCTCTCCCATCCCCCACCCCGCCCTCGGGAGCTCCTCCTTACCTTGGTGTTGACAAAAACCAACACGGGACAAATCGTCCGCTCCGGGAACCGAGTCCTCGTTGGCCAAGCTTAGCAGGTTCATGATGGTGGAACACATCCTCAAGACGCACTGCAGCTTGTCTCGCGGGGTCTTGTAGGCACTGATGGTGCGGATCTCGGCCTGGGCCGATGGCCAGGGGGCTTCCCGCAGGTAGACCTGGGAGGGAAGGAGACGTTTTGCGCTTGAAGGACCCTCGTCCGAGCCTGCTTGGAGCTTCCAGATGGAGGGACTTCGACTCCCAGCGTCCTCTACAACGCCGGTTGGGGAATGCTGGGAGTTGGGAGTCCCCAGTTTGGCTCAGATGGAAAACATCAAGCCACACGTATCCACCTCCATGGTCATGTCTCCCCCCCCCACCCCAAACTACAGACTGTCCTCAACTTATGGCGAAAATTTCCACGGCTAAGCGAGGTTAAGTTGCTCCCTAAATTTTATGCCCCCGTTTTATGCCCATTCTTGCCACCGTTGTGAAGAAGTGCGGTCGCTAAGTTAGCAACCCGGTCGGTTCAGCGAATCGGGCTTCTCCTCCTAGTGACTTCGCTGGTCGGAAGGGGGTCGCGGAAGGGGATCGCGTCACACACCACCCGCCCACCCCGCGACCATCCTCAGTTGCCGAGCGCCCGAATTGCGAACATGGGACCCTGGAGGGAAATGCGGCAAGGGTCGTTATTGCCGACACACCAGACGTAAGTCACCGGACGGTCACTAAGTGTTGGGTTACAACCTGCCAAGTCTTTTCTCGCTCCCCAACTGGTGGGGCTCAATTTTTTGCACGCTTTTTAAGCGCGCAAACACACTTCCCCGGACTCTGCGACCGGGAGGAAAAGATCCAGCTCACAATGTTTTGAGACGAGAGATTTTACCTCTGGGATCTGAAGGGCTTTGTGGTTTGCTGTCACCACTTTGGACAATCTCTGGATGTGGTCATGAAGCAACCTGGCAATAAAAGGAGGAGAAGCGTCACCATTTTTCTCTTCGTGACTCCTAGTGTGCCCAGCTCTCCCGGACAACACGGGCGATCCTCGACTTGCGAAGATGAGACCCTGAAAAGACCTCCCGTGTGGGTGAAGACCTGAGGGCTAAAAGGAGAGACGCCGACGGCCACTCACTGATCCCGCAGGATGTCCCCATCCTGGTTCGGGTAGAAGGCCAGCTTGAAGATGCGGTTCATGACGCTGCGTTCAATCACCAGCTGGGCGTCTTGCAGCTGCTCCTCGCTGGCGTTCTGCCAGATGACGTCCTGAGCCATTGCCCCGTACAGGAACTGGAGGAAGTCTTCTACCTGAGCTGTTTTGTCGTCCGCCGCGGTCAGCTTCTGGAAATCTTTGGGCAAGGAACAGCGAGGGTCAGCGCTAGCAATATGATCTGTCCTCCCTCGCCTCCGTCCGAATGATGGCTTAATTAGCCGGCACTATCAGCTCCGGCAGCAGAATAGCCAGCGTCTGCCAAGAGCCTCCGTTATCTTCCACGACGCTGGTGAGTCACCCAGAAACAAACCAGCTCTTAATCAGTGGATTTGCCTGTTACAAAGAGACACAGCAGTGCTCTCTGCCTTTTATATCCTGTGGGGTGTGGCTCCATGATTCAGCACTTCCTAGGCCTGCCCCACCGCTGCTTCTGTTGTTCCCTCCTCTCCTGCCTACAAAACCTAGGGTCCAGCCAGGCCTGATTGCCATCAGCTAGGTCTGGAGGCGTGGCCTAGGGGGGGGGAAGAGTCAGAGGACGGAGGTTATCTCTTCCACCTGGCCTGTTTCTGGCTCCTGGAGCTGAGCCAGGGAAGCCGGTGCTCCCGAGGTAAGTCCTGACGGCCCTTCCCCCTAACTGTCCAAGTCACTTTCTGGCAGCAGGGCCGGCTTGGGGGGTGCAGACATAACACAATAGCTCTTAAGACTTCTATGCTGCTTTGTTGTTCTCTTACAGCCCTCCCTAAGGGCAGGGGTGAAATGCTACCGGTTCGGGGTGGTTCGCCCTGCCCAATTTCTGAATTCAAATTTAATTCAAAAGAATCCAATTTTCATTTTTTTCCCCCACCTCGGGTTCCCATACCTGGGCTGTTGAACCCTCCGCGGCGCCTATTCCTCACCCTGAATGAATTCTCTGATCTTGGATTCTTTGCTCTCCAGTAACAAGCGGACGCACACCGTGGTGAAGTAGTGGTTGGCCACTTCCTTGTCCCTCAGGACTCGCTGCAGCAGCCGTTCCAGGTGGGCTTGGGTGGTCTGGAGGCCCTGGCGACACCGCGTCAGGTAGGTGAAGTAAGGGGCCCGTTTCCTGCGACAGACAAGGCAGCAGGCCCAGCTTAGCAGAAGGGCCCAGCTGTGACCTTCCAGAGATCAGTCATCTTGATCTGAGGGGCAAACGCACGATGCCCTTTCCAGAATGACCCTTAAACCCTCTGCCCCGAATCCATTTTTGAAAAGTGGAGCAGGAGGGGTTTTTAAACCTGTAATCCTCAGCGATCGAGGCCAGCAATTTCCGGCAAGTCCGGTTGTCGAACCGCCCGACACAACGCATGGTCTCCTGGAGTTGGGCCATCAGGTTCTTGTCCTGAAGGTTGATGGCTTCGGCCAGCTGGATTTTGAGGAAGCAGACGATTTCATTGTCTGAAAGAAAGAAGGGAGGGAGGAGGACGAGGAGGAGGAGGGAAGAGGAGGGGCAGAGGAGAAGGAGGAGGAGGGGAGAGAGAAAAAAAGGAGCAAGGGAAGGAGAGGAGAAGGGGAAAGGGAGAGGAGAAGAGAGAGAGGAAGGAGAGAGGAAAATAAGAAGAAGAGAGGAGAGTAAGAAGAGAGGGAAAGGGAGGAGAGTAAGGAGAAGAGAGGGAAAAGGAAAGGGGAGAGGAGAGGATAGGGAGGAGAGGCGAAGACAGGGAAAGGGAGAAGAGAAAGGGAAAGGGGAGAGTAGAGAGAGAAAAGGAAAGAGGGAGGAAGAGAGGAGAGGAGAGAGAAAGGGGGACAGGAGAGAAAAAGAGAAAGGAAAAAGAAAAGGGGAGAGGACAGAGAAAGGGAAAGGGAGAGGAAAGGAGAGGTGAGAGAAAGGGAAAGAGGGACAGGAGAGGAGAGGAGAGAAGAATGAATTGGGGAAAGATGAGGCATCGAACAGCCATGCAGTTTCTTCGGGAGAGCCCCCAAAATGGAATGGGTGGGGGGTGGGCAGATCTAAGCCTTCACAGGCCTCATTTTTAATCTGGAGGGGAGGGACGTGAGCTCCATTTGGGGAAAGTGGGTGGGGGGGGGCCAGGACTGGACCATCGAGGCTTCACCTTCAGGGTCGGTGTGATCGGGAAGGCCGTTCCGCGTGGAATGGGACAACACGGGGAAAGCTACGGAGTCGGCGGAGCAGAGTGCGAGACGCAGCTTCTTCTTGGCGTCCCTGCCGAAAGCGAAAGATGTACGTGAATGGCGGGGGGGGGGGGGAATCCCACCCCAAAAGCCCATCTCAGGACACACAGTTGGAAGATGGGGAGCTTCAGGTGAAAATTTCCTAGTTTGAGAAGTGAGTCAGTTTCTGGAATGTGTTTGGCCAGCTTTGGAAGCAGATCCTCAAAAAATTGGCCCACCATATAATGGAGGAGGAGGAGAAGGCCTGCTATGAAAGTATTCTTCAGCAAAGCAGTAGCCCACACAGAGTAATTAATATCTCCTTCATTCCTTCCCTCCTTCCTTCTTTCCCTTACTTAATTACTTACTTACTTCCCTTCCACCTCTCCCTCCTTCCCTTCCTTCCTTTCCCCCCCTCCATCTCTCTCCCTCTCTCCTTCCCTTCCACCTCTCCCTCCCTTCCCTTCCTTCTTTTCTCCTCCATCTCTCTCCCTCCCTCCTTTCCTTCCCTTCCACCTCTCCCTCCTGTCCTTCCTTCCTTTTCCCCCCGTCCATCTCTCTCCCTCTCTCTTTCCCTTCCACCTCTCCCTCCCATCCCTTCCTTTTCTCCTCCATCTCTCTCCCTCCCTCCTTCTTTCCTTCCCTTCCACCACTCCCTCCTTTCCTTCCTTCCTTTTTCCCCCTCCATCTCTCTCCCTCTCTCCTTCCCTTCCACCTCTCCCTCCCTTCCCTTCTTTTCTCCTCCATCTCTCTCCCTCCCTCCTTCTTTCCTTCCCTTCCACCGCTCCCTCCCTTCCCTCCAGATTTCCCTGCGCACGAACACGCACACACACAAAGCCCCTCTTTATTAGTTTTCATTCATCCCAAGGTACTTAAGCCTGCCAAGACCAGCCAAGGAATGGAACGGACCCAATGAATCTAATGCAAGAAGAAGAAGAATCAGATCTGATCTTCTGCCGGGGCCCTAATTGTGGGGCCCCCTACCTGCTAAAAAGAAATCTGAGGGCATCTTCCCCCCCACCCCACCCCACCCTCCACGCAATCTCCCCAGGCTGTGCTTGAGCCCATCGAAGCACCTGTAGGAGAACGTGGAGTCCTGAGGTTGAGCTGCCTGGCTGGCCGAATCCGGCATGTCATCGGCCGAGATGTTTTGCAAAGCGTCGTGGAGGCTTTCGCTGTCACCAATGGCTTCTGAAAAAAAGAGATTCGAAAGGGCGAGCGTGTCTGGCAGCCCTCTTCCTTTCCCCACCACCACCACCACCCCGCCACCCGTCTGCAGAAGGAAAGGGCGAACGGTGAGAGGAGGCTCACCGGTGCTGTCATAATTCACGACGGCCCCCTCGCAAGGGCTGGCGCGCTTGATGGCATTCCTGTACTTGTCCAGAATATCTTCGGCCGCCTGGGCTTGAGTGCTCAGCCGAGGGCCGGAGTCGTCTGTAGGATCAAACCAAAACCCCCATATGTCAAAATGTTTTCGTTCCCCTGGAATCGTTTCAAGGCCCGGAACGACCCTGGATCGAGTCTTCCTTCCTCGCTCTCCAGTTAATAACCAGCTTAACCCAACGTGGGGGAAAGGAGAGGGTGGCTGAAGATCTAAACACGATACCGAATTATGTTCCCCCAAAATATGAGAGATGTAGGAGAGGCAGAGACAGAGGGTGGAGTCAAGAGAGAAATCAGCCTGGAATCGTTAACGTTCCCACCAACGGTCTAAGCCCAACCCCTCTTGAATTCCGCTCCAGCACTGATTTAATGCCAATTTGGTTGACTACAAGAGTAGAAGCATGAGCAATAAATCAACTTAAGTGGAACTCAATGGTGCAGTCCGGATTTTTCACCCCTGACCTTAAACTAATAGTCAGCAATACATTGGCGCTAGATAAAAGAGCTAAAGGAATTCAAGAGCGGTTGAATTTAAGACCACTGATGGCAACGTAACCACTCCAGACTGATTCCTCTCTTGACTCTTCCCCTCACCTCTTTTCCTGTCCTTCTCCTATAGAAGGTGACATTTTATAATGGACTTTGGTTCTGCTGATCCGGAGAGTTGGTTATGTAATGCATAGGAGGAAGATTTAGGGTGGATTCAAGATATGTGGGTTTTATTGAAGCGGGCAAAAGATGATGGATAGATGATTTTTTTTTTTTTTGTCTTTGGTGTTGTTTTGATTTGCCTTCCTTTTCCTCTTTCTTTCCTTTCTTTTTTTTTCTTTTTTTTTTTTTGGAGGTAGGTTAGGTAGAATAGGAAGAAAATGTTTTTTTAACATAAGATGACATGATTAAAAGTTAGAATAGGAGACAGGAATAAGATAAAAGGGGAATATTAGTGTGTACACTTTTATATAATAAAATAAGAGTAATAATAAGAGAAAACATGGAATAATTGAGTAATGAAAGATTGCAACTTTATACAAATATGTATCACTATTAGAAATATATAAGTTGGACTGAAAGTTTTCCCTGCCGCCTTGAAAGAGGCGGTGGTGAGACCCCTCCTTAAGAAGCCCTCTTTGGACCCAGCTATTTTGGGTAATTATCGTCCAGTCTCCAACCTTCGCTTTGTTGCGAAGGTTGTAGAGAGTGCCGTGGCGCGACAGCTGCCCCAACACCTGGATGAAGATGTCTATCTAGACCCGTTCCAGTCCGGCTTCCGACCCGGATACAGCACGGAGACAGCTTTGGTCGCATTGGTGGATGATCTCTGGAGGGCCAGGGACAGGGGATATTCCTCTGCCCTGGTCCTATTAGACCTCTCAGCGGCGTTCGATACCATCGATCATGGTATCCTGCTGCGCCGGTTGGGGGGATTGGGAGTGGGAGGCACCGTATATCGGTGGTTCTCCTCCTATCTCTCTGACCGTCGCAGACGGTGTTGACAGGGGGCAGAGGTGGGCGCGAGGGGCCTCACTTGTGGGGTCCCACAGGGTCGATTCTCTCGCCCTGCTGTTCAACATCTACATGAAACCGTTGGGTGAGATCATCAGTGGTTTGGGGTGAGATACCAGCAGTGCGCTGGCGACACCCAGCTGTACTTTTCCACCCCAGACCACCCCAATGAAGTTGTCAAGTGCTGTCCCGTGTTTGGAAGCTGTACGGGTCTGGATGGGGAGAAACAGGCTCAAGCTTAATCCTCCAAGACGGAGTGGCTGTGGATGCCGGCACCCGATTCAGTCAGCTGCAGCCGCGCTGGCTGTTGGAGGCGAGTTACTGGCCCCAAAGGATAGGGTGCGCAACTTGGGTGTCCTCCTGATGATCGGCTGTCGCTTGAAGACCATTTGACGGCCGCTCCAGGAGGGCCTTCCACCAGGTTCGCCTGGTTCGGCAGTTGCGCCTTCCTTGATCGGGATGCCTTATGCACAGTCACTCATGCGCTCGTTACCTCTCGCTTGGATTACTGTAATGCTCTCACATGGGGCTCCCCTTGAAGTGCGCCGGAGGCTTCAGTTAGTCCAGAATGCAGCTGCGCTGGTTATAGAGGAGCTACGCGTAGCTCCCATGTAACACCGCCTCCCGCGCAGACTGCACTGGCTGCCTGTGGCCTTCCGGTGCACTTTAAGGTGTTGGTTATGACCTTTAAATCGCCCATGGCTTAGGACCTGGGTACTTACGGGACCGCCTGCTGTTACCACACGCCTCCCACCGACCCGCACGCCCCATAGAGAGGGACTTCTCAGGGTGCCGTCCGCCAAACAATGTCGGCTGGCGGCCCCAGGAAGGGCCTTCTGTGGGGCTCCCACACTCTGGAACGAACTTCCCGGTTTACGCCAAATACCTGACCTTCGGACATTTCGTCATGAACTCAAGACTCATCTTTTATCCGCAGGGCTGGCTTAAATTGGGATTTTAATGTTTAAATTTATTAATTTTAAACGGGTTTTTAGTATGGTAAATTTTAATCATTGGGCTAATTTAAAATAAGTTTTTTAAATCGTATTTTAAACTTGTATATTGTATTGTCGGTTTTATTATGCCTGTACACCGCCCTGAGTCCTTCGGGAGAAGGGCGGTATAAAAATCAAATAAAATAAATAAATAAATAAATAAATAAATAAATAAAGTAATAATTATGACTAATGCTAATAGTCTTAGTTGTATTAGAAAATAATAAAATAAGAGTAATAATCCACACTGTTCACGCATTGATATGTTTGTAAAAAAATAATAAATAAATAAAACTTAAAAAAAAAAGATATGTGGGTTTTGTCGATCTCAGAAGTGTCCCTTATGTTGCAGAAATCAGCAGATACAGCACCATTGGACAATGTTATGTGACTGAAGTCTTTTACAACCGTTACAACTTAATGGGAAGGCTCGTAATTCGAGGGCTATTTGTAAACTGATAGGAGGTTAGCAAGAATTGGCTAGAAGAACTGCAACACCTACAAACCTTGAAGAGAGGGAAAACGGTCAGGCACGAAGTCATCCTTCTCTTTGTCTTGTTTTTCTTTTTTTCTAAATGGAATTGGAGCTGGGAAGTAAGCAGGTAATAGTTTTAATTGGTACCAGATTCCTTTTTACATGAAAAGAAAGAAAGAAAGAGAGAGAGAGAGAGGGATGGAGGGAGGAAAGG